>NW_022263716.1:0-44845 GCF_002021735.2 Oncorhynchus kisutch
CTGGGTCTTGGGTCCTGGGTCTTGTCTGGGTCCTGGGTCTTGGGTCTGGGTCTTGGGTCCTGGGTCTGTCTGGGTCCTGGGTCTGGGTCTGGTCTGGGTCTTGGGTCCTGGGTCTGGGTCTGGGTCTTGGGTCCTGGGTCTGGGTCTGGGTCCTGGGTCTTGTCTGGGTCCTGGGTCTGGGTCTGTGGGGTCTGGGTCTTGGGTCTTGGGTCTGGGTCCTGGGTCTGGGTCTGGGTCTTGGGTCCTGGGTTGGGTCTGGGTCTGGTCTTGTCTGGGTCTTGGGTCCTGGGTCTGGGTCTGGGTCTGGGTCTGGGTCTTGGGTCCTGGGTCTGGGTCCTGGGTCCTGGGTCTTGTCTGGGTCCTGGGTCTGGGTCTTGTCGGTCTGGGTCTGGGGTCTGGGTCCTGGGTCTTGGTCTGGGTCTTGGGTCTTGGGTCTTGTCTGGGTCCTGGGTCTTGTCTGGGTCCTGGGTCTGGGTCTGGGCCTGGTTCTGGGTCCTGGGTCTTGGGTCTGGGTCTTGTCTGGGTCTGGGCCTGGGTCTTGGGTCTTGGGCCTGGGTCTTGGGTCTGGGTCTTGGGTCTGGGTCTTGGTCTTGGGTCTGGTCTTGTCTGGGTCCTGGGTCTGGGTCTGGGTCTGGGTCCTGGGTCTTGTCTGGGTCCTGGGTCTTGGGTCTTTTGTCTGGGTCTTGGGTCCTGGGTCTTGGGTCCTGGGTCCTGGGTCCTGGGTCCTGGGTCTTGGGTCCGGGTCTGGGTCTGGTCTGGGTCTTTGGGTCCTGGGTCCTGGGTCTGGGTCTGGGTTCTGGGTCTGGGTCTGGGTCTGGGTCTGGGTCTTGGTCCTGGGTCTTGTCTGGGTCTTGGTCCTGGGTCTGGTCTGGGTTCTGGGTCTTGGGTCTGGGTCTTGGTCTTGGGTCTGTCTGGGTCCTGGGTCCTGGGTCTGGGTCTTGGTCCTGGGTCTTGTCTGGGTCCTGGGTCTGGGTCTGGGTCTTGGGTCCTGGGTCTGGGTCTGGGTCTTGGGTCTGGGTCTGGGTCCTGGGTCCTGGGTCTGGGTCTTGGGTCCTGGGTCTGGGTCTTGGGTCTGGGTCTTGGGTCTGGGTCTTGTCTTCTGGGTCTTGGGTCCTGGGTCTGGGTCTGGGTCTTGGGTCTTGGGTCCTGGGTCTGGGTCCTGGGTCCTGGGTCTTGTCTGGGTCTGGGTCTGGGTCTTGTCTGGGTCTGGGTCTTGGGGTCTGGGTCTGGGTCTTGTCTGGGTCTTGGGTCCTGGGTCTTGTCTGGGTCCTGGGTCTTGTCTGGGTCTGGGTCTGGGTCCTGGGGCCTGGTTCTGGGTCCTGGGTCTTGGGTCTGGGTCTGTCTGGGTCTGGGCTGGGTCTTGGGTCTTGGGCCTGGGTCTGGGTCTGGGTCTTGGGTCTGGGTCTTGTCTGGGTCCTGGTCTTGTCTGGGTCCTGGGTCTGGGTTGGGTCTGGGTCCTGGGTCTTGTCTGGGTCCTGGGTCTTGGGTCCTGGGTCTTGGGTCCTGGGTCTTGGGTCCTGGGTCCTGGGTCCTGGGTCCTGGGGTCTGGGTCCTGGGTCTGGGTCTGGGGTCTGGGTCTTGGTACTGGGTCCTGGTCTTGGGGTCATCGGATCTTGTCTTGGGTCCGGGGTCTTGGGTCCTGGGTCCTGGTTCTGGGTCCTGGGCCTTGTCTGGGTCCCTGGGTCTGGGTCTGGGTCTTGGGTTCTGGGTCTGGGTCTTGGGTACTGGGTCCTGGGTCTTGGGTATTGGGTCCTGGATCTTGTCTGGGTTCTGGGTCTTGGGTCCTGGGTCTGGGTCTTGGTCTGGGTCCTGGGTCTTGTCTGGGTCCTGGGTCTGGGGTCCTGGGTCTTGGGTCCTGTCTTGGTTCCTGGGTCTTGGGTCATGGATCTTGTCTGGGTCTTGTCTGGGTCTTGGGTCATGGGGTCCTGGGTCCTGGGTCTAGGTCTTGGGTCTTGGGGACCCAGGCACCCAGACCCAGACCCAGAACAAGGACCCAAGACCCAGACCCAGACCCAGACCCAGGACCCAGACCCAGTACCCAGACCCAAGGACCCAGGACCCAGGACCCAGACCAGACCCAGACCCAGGACCAAGACCCAGACCAAGACCCAGGACCCAGGACCCAAGACCCAGGACAAGACCCCAGACCCAAGACCAGACAAGACCCAGGACCCAAGACCCAGGACCCAGGACCCAGGACCAGACCCAAGACCAAGACCAGACCCAGGACCCCAAGACCCAGACCCAGACCCCAGACATGACCCAGACCCAGGACCCAAGACCCAGACCACGGACCCAGGACCAGGACCCAGACCCAGACCCAGAACCCAGACCCAGGACCCAGGACCCAAAGACCCAGGACCCAGGACCCAGGGACACCAAGACCCAGACCCAGGACCCAAGGACCCATGGACCCAAGACCCAGACAAGACCCAAGACCCAGGACCCAGACAAGACCCAAGACCCCGGCCCAGCCCCCAGAACCCAGGCACAACAGGACCCAGCAACCAGGCCCAGACCCAGACAAGACCCAGACCGACCAGGAACCCGGCCCAGACCCAGACAAGACCCAGGACCCAGACAAGACCAGGACCCAAGACCCAGACAAGACCCAGGACCCAAGACCCAAGACCCAAGACCCAGACCCAAGACCCAGACCCAGACAAGACCCCCGGACCCAGGAGCCAAGACCCCAAGACCAGACCCAGACAAGACCCAGACCCAGGACCCAGACCCAGGACCCAGGACCCAGACCCCAGGACCCAGGACCCAGACCCAGGACCCAGACAAGACCCAAGACCCAGACCCAAAACCCAGACCCAGGACCCAGACAAGACCCAAGACAAGACCCAGGACCCAAGACCCAGGAGCCAAGACCCAGACCCAGACCCAGACAAGACCCAGACCCAGACCCAGACCCAGGACCCAGACAAGACCCAGGACCCAGACCCAGGACCGAGACAAGACAAAGACCCAAGACCCAGACCCAGACCAGGACCCCAGACAAGACCCAGGACCCCAGGACCCAGACCCAGGACCCAAGACCCAGGACCAAGACCCAGACAAGACCAAGACCCAGACCCAAGACCCAGGACCCAAGACCCAGACAAGACCAAGACCCAGACAAGACCCAGACCCAAGACCCAGACCCAGGACCTAGGACCAGACAAGACCAACACCAAGACCCAGACCCAGGACCCAAGACCCAGGACCCAGACAAGACCCAGGACCCAAGACCCAGGACCCAGGACCCAAGACCCAGGACCCAAGACCCAAGACCCAGGACCCAAGACCCAAGACCCAAGACCAAGACCCAGACCCAGACCCAGACATGACCCAGACCCAGACCCAGGACCCAAGACCCAAGACCCAAGACCCAGGACCCAGACAAGACCCAGGAACTAAGACCCAGGAACTAAGACCCAGGAACCAGACAAGACCCAAGACCAAGACCCAAGACCAAGACCCAAGACCCTGACCCAGAACAAGAACAAGAACAAGAACAAGACAAGACCAAGACCAAAACCAGGCGGAGGGTAGCCTAGTGGTTAGAGCGCTGGACTAGTAATCGAAAGGTTGCAAGACCAACACCAAGACCCAGACCCAGGACCCAAGAACAAGACCAAGACCAAGAGCAGACGGCAGGGTAGCCTAGTGGTTAGAGCACTGGACTAGTAACCGAAAGGTTGCAAGTTCAAACCCCTGAGCTGACAAGGTACAAATCTGTCATTCTGCCCCTGAACAGGCAGTTGACCCACAGTTGACCAGGACCCAAGACCCAGGACACCAGACCCAGGACCCAAGACCCAGACCCAGGACCCAGACAAGACCCAGGACCCAGACCCAGGACCCAGACAAGACCCACACCCAGGACCCAGACAAGACCAAGACCCAGACCCAAGACCCAAGACCCAGACATGACCCAGACCCAGGACCCAAGACCCAGGAACTAAGACCCAGGAACCAGACAAGACCCAAGACCAAGACCAATTACTAGTCCAGCGCTCTAACCACTAGGCTACCCTTCCGCCTGGTCTTGGTCTTGGTCTTGTCTTGTCTTGGTCTTGTTCTTGGTCTTAGTCTGGGTCTTGGTCTTGGTCTGGGTCATGGGTTCGATCCCCGTACTGGCTAATATGTACATTTTGAGTGTCAAATTCTGAGTCACATGCATGTAAATTGTCAATGGTGCCACATAATTAAGTTAAGTGCATTGCTGAAATTGCTCAGTTGGGAGAGCGTTAGACTGAAGATTTAAAAGTCCCTGGTTCGATCCCGGTTTTCCGGATTTGTATTTGTTCTTTCTTTATGCTCTGGCTTCAAGGAAACTATCCACAACTTTCTTTGTGGATCTCAATGGTGTGTGTCACGCTGCTCCTTTGAAAGTAAGTAATGCTTTGCTTTTTCATCTGACATTTTGACATCAGTGTGACAGGAAAGTTGCTAGTCATTGTTACATGACAGTAGGTTGTCGTAAGACAAGGCTGCATGAAGTGTGAACTGGAGCTTTCTTGGATCCACAAAAAAATGTGTTTTTGGGGAATGCGGGCATCGATCCCAATACCTATAGCATGCTACCAATTGATCAAATTCCCCAGCTGTTTGGAATTTCTGCAAGAAGCAACCAAGAGTGTCCAGTCTTGTCAGGCTATGCTCTTGGTTGACTTGTTAGTTTACGCGCCAGCACTTGCAGAGGCTTAGTGCATCTCAACCAAATTCGCCCAATAGCTAGTGTCCGGTTAGCTCAGTTGGTTAGAGTCTGATGCTAATAATGCAAAGGTCATGGGTTTGATCCCCGTACTGGCTAATATGTACATTTTGAGTGTCAAATTGTGAGTCACATGCATGTAAATTGTCAATGGTGCCACATAATTAAGTTAAGTGCATTGCTGAAATAGCTCAGTTGGGAGAGCGTTAGACTGAAGATCTGAAAGTCCCTGGTTCAATCCCGGTTTTCGGGATTTGTATTTGTTCTTTCTTTATGCTCTGGCTTCAAGGAAACTATCCACAGCTTTGTTTGTGGATCTCAATGGTGTGTGTCACGCTGCTCCTCTGAAAGTAAGTAATGCTTTGCTTTTTCATCTGACATTTTGACATCAGTGTGACAGGAAAGTTGCTTGTCATTGTGACATGACAGTAGGTTGTCGTAAGACAAGGCTGCATGAAGTGTGAACTGAAGCTTTCTTGGATCCACAAAAAAAATGTGTTTTTGGGGAATGCGGGCATCGACCCCAATACCTATAGCATGCTACCAATTGATCAAATTCCCCAGCTGTTTGGAATTTCCGCAAGAAGCAACCAAGAGTGTCCAGTCTTTTGTTTGGTGGATCTTTTGTTTGGTGGATCTTTTGTTTGGTGGATCTTTTGTTTGACCCAGACAAGACCTTGTCAGCTTGGGGGTTTGAACTTGCAACCTTTCAATTACTAGTCCAGCGCTCTAACCACTAGGCTACCCTTCCGCCTGGTTTTGGTCTTGGTCTTGTCTTGTCTTGGTCTTGTTCTTGGTCTGGTCTTGTTCTTGGTCTTAGTCTGGGTCTTGGTCTTGGTCTGGGTCATGGGTTCGATCCCCGTACTGGCTAATATGTACATTTTGAGTGTCAAAATTGTGAGTCACATGCATGTAAATTGTCAATGGTGCCACATAATTAAGTTTAGTGAATTGCAGAAATATCTCAGTTGGGAGAGTGTTAGACTGAAGATCTAATGGTCTCTGGTTCAATCCCGGTTTTTGGCATTTGTATTTGTTCTTTCTTTATGCTCTGGCTTCAAGGAAACTATCCCCAGCTTTGTTGTGGTCCTCAATGGTGTGTGCCACGCTGCTCCTCAGAAAGTAAGTAATGTCTTGCTTTTTCATCTGACATTTTGACATCAGTGTGACAGGAAAGTTGCTAGTCATTGTTACATGACAGTAGGTTGTCGTAAGACAAGGCTGCATGAAGTGTGAACTGGAGCTTTCTTGGATCCACAAAAAAAATTGTTTTTGGGGAATGCGGGCATCGATCCCAATACCTATAGCATGCTACCAATTGATCAAATTCCCCAGCTGTTTGGAATTTCTGCAAGAAGCAACCAAGAGTGTCCAGTCTTGTCAGGCTATGCTCTTGGTTGACTTGTTAGTTTACGCGCCAGCACTTGCAGAGGCTTAGTGCATCTCAACCAAATGCGCCCAATAGCTAGTGTCCGGTTAGCTCAGTTGGTTAGAGTCTGATGCTAATAATGCAAAGGTCATGGGTTTGATCCCCGTACTGGCTAATATGTACATTTTGAGTGTCAAAATTGTGAGTCACATGCATGTAAATTGTCAATGGTGCCACATAATTAAGTTAAGTGCATTGCTGAAATAGCTCAGTTGGGAGAGCGTTAGACTGAAGATCTGAAAGTCCCTGGTTCAATCCCGGTTTTCGGGATTTGTATTTGTTCTTTCTTTATGCTCTGGCTTCAAGGAAACTATCCACAGCTTTGTTTGTGGATCTCAATGGTGTGTGTCACGCTGCTCCTCTGAAAGTAAGTAATGCTTTGCTTTTTCATCTGACATTTTGACATCAGTGTGACAGGAAAGTTGCTTGTCATTGTGACATGACAGTAGGTTGTCGTAAGACAAGGCTGCATGAAGTGTGAACTGAAGCTTTCTTGGATCCACAAAAAAAATGTGTTTTGGGGAATGCGGGCATCGACCCCAATACCTATAGCATGCTACCAATTGATCAAATTCCCCAGCTGTTTGGAATTTCCGCAAGAAGCAACCAAGAGTGTCCAGTCTTTTGTTTGGTGGATCTTTTGTTTGGTGGATCTTTTGTTTGGTGGGTCTTTTGTTTGACCCAGACAAGACCCAGACACCAAGACCTTGTCAGCTTGGGGGTTTGAATTTGCAACCTTTCAATTACTAGTCCAGCGCTCTAACCACTAGGCTACCCTTCCGCCTGGTTTTGGTCTTGGTCTTGTCTTGTCTTGGTCTTGTTCTTGGTCTGGTCTTGTTCTTGGTATTAGTCTGGGTCTTGGTCTTGGTCTGGGTCATGGGTTCGATCCCCGTACTGGCTAATATGTACATTTTGAGTGTCAAAATTGTGAGTCACATGCATGTAAATTGTCAATGGTGCCACATAATTAAGTTTAGTGAATTGCAGAAATATCTCAGTTGGGAGAGTGTTAGACTGAAGATCTAATGGTCTCTGGTTCAATCCTGGTTTTGGGCATTTGTATTTGTTCTTTCTTTATGCTCTGGCTTCAAGGAAACTATCCCCAGCTTTGTTGTGGTCCTCAATGGTGTGTGCCACGCTGCTCCTCAGAAAGTAAGTAATGTCTTGCTTTTTCATCTGACATTTTGACATCAGTGTGACAGGAAAGTTGCTAGTCATTGTTACATGACAGTAGGTTGTCGTAAGACAAGGCTGCATGAAGTGTGAACTGGAGCTTTCTTGGATCCACAAAAAAATGTGTTTTTGGGGAATGCGGGCATCGATCCCAATACCTATAGCATGCTACCAATTGATCAAATTCCCCAGCTGTTTGGAATTTCTGCAAGAAGCAACCAAGTGTGTCCAGTCTTGTCAGGCTATGCTCTTGGTTGACTTGTTAGTTTACGCGCCAGCACTTGCAGAGGCTTAGTGCATCTCAACCAAATGCGCCCAATAGCTAGTGTCCGGTTAGCTCAGTTGGTTAGAGTCTGATGCTAATAATGCAAAGGTCATGGGTTTGATCCCCGTACTGGCTAATATGTACATTTTGAGTGTCAAAATTGTGAGTCACATGCATGTAAATTGTCAATGGTGCCACATAATTAAGTTAAGTGCATTGCTGAAATAGCTCAGTTGGGAGAGCGTTAGACTGAAGATCTGAAAGTCCCTGGTTCAATCCCGGTTTTCGGGATTTGTATTTGTTCTTTCTTTATGCTCTGGCTTCAAGGAAACTATCCACAGCTTTGTTTGTGGATCTCAATGGTGTGTGTCACGCTGCTCCTCTGAAAGTAAGTAATGCTTTGCTTTTTCATCTGACATTTTGACATCAGTGTGACAGGAAAGTTGCTTGTCATTGTGACATGACAGTAGGTTGTCGTAAGACAAGGCTGCATGAAGTGTGAACTGAAGCTTTCTTGGATCCACAAAAAAAATGTGTTTTTGGGGAATGCGGGCATCGACCCCAATACCTATAGCATGCTACCAATTGATCAAATTCCCCAGCTGTTTGGAATTTCCGCAAGAAGCAACCAAGAGTGTCCAGTCTTTTGTTTGGTGGATCTTTTGTTTGGTGGATCTTTTGTTTGGTGGGTCTTTTGTTTGACCCAGACAAGACCCAGACACCAAGACCTTGTCAGCTTGGGGGTTTGAATTTGCAACCTTTCAATTACTAGTCCAGCGCTCTAACCACTAGGCTACCCTTCCGCCTGGTTTTGGTCTTGGTCTTGTCTTGTCTTGGTCTTGTTCTTGGTCTGGTCTTGTTCTTGGTATTAGTCTGGGTCTTGGTCTTGGTCTGGGTCATGGGTTCGATCCCCGTACTGGCTAATATGTACATTTTGAGTGTCAAAATTGTGAGTCACATGCATGTAAATTGTCAATGGTGCCACATAATTAAGTTTAGTGAATTGCAGAAATATCTCAGTTGGGAGAGTGTTAGACTGAAGATCTAATGGTCTCTGGTTCAATCCTGGTTTTTGGCATTTGTATTTGTTCTTTCTTTATGCTCTGGCTTCAAGGAAACTATCCCCAGCTTTGTTGTGGTCCTCAATGGTGTGTGCCACGCTGCTCCTCAGAAAGTAAGTAATGTCTTGCTTTTTCATCTGACATTTTGACATCAGTGTGACAGGAAAGTTGCTAGTCATTGTTACATGACAGTAGGTTGTCGTAAGACAAGGCTGCATGAAGTGTGAACTGGAGCTTCTTGGATCCACAAAAAAATGTGTTTTTGGGGAATGCGGGCATCGATCCCAATACCTATAGCATGCTACCAATTGATCAAATTCCCCAGCTGTTTGGAATTTCTGCAAGAAGCAACCAAGAGTGTCCAGTCTTGTCAGGCTATGCTCTTGGTTGACTTGTTAGTTTACTCGCCAGCACTTGCAGAGGCTTAGTGCATCTCAACCAAATGCGCCCAATAGCTAGTGTCCGGTTAGCTCAGTTGGTTAGAGTCTGATGCTAATAATGCAAAGGTCATGGGTTTGATCCCCGTACTGGCTAATATGTACATTTTGAGTGTCAAAATTGTGAGTCACATGCATGTAAATTGTCAATGGTGCCACATAATTAAGTTAAGTGCATTGCTGAAATAGCTCAGTTGGGAGAGCGTTAGACTGAAGATCTGAAAGTCCCTGGTTCAATCCCGGTTTTCGGGATTTGTATTTATTCTTTCTTTATGCTCTGGCTTCAAGGAAACTATCCCCAGCTTTGTTGTGGTCCTCAATGGTGTGTGCCACGCTGCTCCTCAGAAAGTAAGTAATGTCTTGCTTTTTCATCTGACATTTTGACATCAGTGTGACAGGAAAGTTGCTAGTCATTGTTACATGACAGTAGGTTGTCGTAAGACAAGGCTGCATGAAGTGTGAACTGGAGCTTTCTTGGATCCACAAAAAAATGTGTTTTTGGGGAATGCGGGCATCGATCCCAATACCTATAGCATGCTACCAATTGATCAAATTCCCCAGCTGTTTGGAATTTCTGCAAGAAGCAACCAAGAGTGTCCAGTCTTGTCAGGCTATGCTCTTGGTTGACTTGTTAGTTTACGCGCCAGCACTTGCAGAGGCTTAGTGCATCTCAACCAAATGCGCCCAATAGCTAGTGTCCGGTTAGCTCAGTTGGTTAGAGTCTGATGCTAATAATGCAAAGGTCATGGGTTTGATCCCCGTACTGGCTAATATGTACATTTTGAGTGTCAAAATTGTGAGTCACATGCATGTAAATTGTCAATGGTGCCACATAATTAAGTTAAGTGCATTGCTGAAATAGCTCAGTTGGGAGAGCGTTAGACTGAAGATCTGAAAGTCCCTGGTTCAATCCCGGTTTTCGGGATTTGTATTTATTCTTTCTTTATGCTCTGGCTTCAAGGAAACTATCCACAGCTTTGTTTGTGGATCTCAATGGTGTGTGTCACGCTGCTCCTCTGAAAGTAAGTAATGCTTTGCTTTTTCATCTGACATTTTGACATCAGTGTGACAGGAAAGTTGCTTGTCATTGTGACATGACAGTAGGTTGTCGTAAGACAAGGCTGCATGAAGTGTGAACTGAAGCTTTCTTGGATCCACAAAAAAAATGTGTTTTTGGGGAATGCGGGCATCGACCCCAATACCTATAGCATGCTACCAATTGATCAAATTCCCCAGCTGTTTGGAATTTCCGCAAGAAGCAACCAAGAGTGTCCAGTCTTTTGTTTGGTGGATCTTTTGTTTGGTGGATCTTTTGTTTGGTGGGTCTTTTGTTTGACCCAGACAAGACCCAGACACCAAGACCTTGTCAGCTTGGGGGTTTGAATTTGCAACCTTTCAATTACTAGTCCAGCGCTCTAACCACTAGGCTACCCTTCCGCCTGGTTTTGGTCTTGGTCTTGTCTTGTCTTGGTCTTGTTCTTGGTCTGGTCTTGTTCTTGGTATTAGTCTGGGTCTTGGTCTTGGTCTGGGTCATGGGTTCGATCCCCGTACTGGCTAATATGTACATTTTGAGTGTCAAAATTGTGAGTCACATGCATGTAAATTGTCAATGGTGCCACATAATTAAGTTTAGTGAATTGCAGAAATATCTCAGTTGGGAGAGTGTTAGACTGAAGATCTAATGGTCTCTGGTTCAATCCTGGTTTTGGCATTTGTATTTGTTCTTTCTTTATGCTCTGGCTTCAAGGAAACTATCCCCAGCTTTGTTGTGGTCCTCAATGGTGTGTGCCACGCTGCTCCTCAGAAAGTAAGTAATGTCTTGCTTTTTCATCTGACATTTTGACATCAGTGTGACAGGAAAGTTGCTAGTCATTGTTACATGACAGTAGGTTGTCGTAAGACAAGGCTGCATGAAGTGTGAACTGGAGCTTTCTTGGATCCACAAAAAAATGTGTTTTTGGGGAATGCGGGCATCGATCCCAATACCTATAGCATGCTACCAATTGATCAAATTCCCCAGCTGTTTGGAATTTCTGCAAGAAGCAACCAAGTGTGTCCAGTCTTGTCAGGCTATGCTCTTGGTTGACTTGTTAGTTTACGCGCCAGCACTTGCAGAGGCTTAGTGCATCTCAACCAAATGCGCCCAATAGCTAGTGTCCGGTTAGCTCAGTTGGTTAGAGTCTGATGCTAATAATGCAAAGGTCATGGGTTTGATCCCCGTACTGGCTAATATGTACATTTTGAGTGTCAAAATTGTGAGTCACATGCATGTAAATTGTCAATGGTGCCACATAATTAAGTTAAGTGCATTGCTGAAATAGCTCAGTTGGGAGAGCGTTAGACTGAAGATCTGAAAGTCCCTGGTTCAATCCCGGTTTTCGGGATTTGTATTTGTTCTTTCTTTATGCTCTGGCTTCAAGGAAACTATCCACAGCTTTGTTTGTGGATCTCAATGGTGTGTGTCACGCTGCTCCTCTGAAAGTAAGTAATGCTTTGCTTTTTCATCTGACATTTTGACATCAGTGTGACAGGAAAGTTGCTTGTCATTGTGACATGACAGTAGGTTGTCGTAAGACAAGGCTGCATGAAGTGTGAACTGAAGCTTTCTTGGATCCACAAAAAAAATGTGTTTTTGGGGAATGCGGGCATCGACCCCAATACCTATAGCATGCTACCAATTGATCAAATTCCCCAGCTGTTTGGAATTTCCGCAAGAAGCAACCAAGAGTGTCCAGTCTTTTGTTTGGTGGATCTTTTGTTTGGTGGATCTTTTGTTTGGTGGGTCTTTTGTTTGACCCAGACAAGACCCAGACACCAAGACCTTGTCAGCTTGGGGGTTTGAATTTGCAACCTTTCAATTACTAGTCCAGCGCTCTAACCACTAGGCTACCCTTCCGCCTGGTTTTGGTCTTGGTCTTGTCTTGTCTTGGTCTTGTTCTTGGTCTGGTCTTGTTCTTGGTATTAGTCTGGGTCTTGGTCTTGGTCTGGGTCATGGGTTCGATCCCCGTACTGGCTAATATGTACATTTTGAGTGTCAAAATTGTGAGTCACATGCATGTAAATTGTCAATGGTGCCACATAATTAAGTTTAGTGAATTGCAGAAATATCTCAGTTGGGAGAGTGTTAGACTGAAGATCTAATGGTCTCTGGTTCAATCCTGGTTTTTGGCATTTGTATTTGTTCTTTCTTTATGCTCTGGCTTCAAGGAAACTATCCCCAGCTTTGTTGTGGTCCTCAATGGTGTGTGCCACGCTGCTCCTCAGAAAGTAAGTAATGTCTTGCTTTTTCATCTGACATTTTGACATCAGTGTGACAGGAAAGTTGCTAGTCATTGTTACATGACAGTAGGTTGTCGTAAGACAAGGCTGCATGAAGTGTGAACTGGAGCTTTCTTGGATCCACAAAAAAATGTGTTTTTGGGGAATGCGGGCATCGATCCCAATACCTATAGCATGCTACCAATTGATCAAATTCCCCAGCTGTTTGGAATTTCTGCAAGAAGCAACCAAGAGTGTCCAGTCTTGTCAGGCTATGCTCTTGGTTGACTTGTTAGTTTACGCGCCAGCACTTGCAGAGGCTTAGTGCATCTCAACCAAATGCGCCCAATAGCTAGTGTCCGGTTAGCTCAGTTGGTTAGAGTCTGATGCTAATAATGCAAAGGTCATGGGTTTGATCCCCGTACTGGCTAATATGTACATTTTGAGTGTCAAAATTGTGAGTCACATGCATGTAAATTGTCAATGGTGCCACATAATTAAGTTAAGTGCATTGCTGAAATAGCTCAGTTGGGAGAGCGTTAGACTGAAGATCTGAAAGTCCCTGGTTCAATCCCGGTTTTCGGGATTTGTATTTATTCTTTCTTTATGCTCTGGCTTCAAGGAAACTATCCCCAGCTTTGTTGTGGTCCTCAATGGTGTGTGCCACGCTGCTCCTCAGAAAGTAAGTAATGTCTTGCTTTTTCATCTGACATTTTGACATCAGTGTGACAGGAAAGTTGCTAGTCATTGTTACATGACAGTAGGTTGTCGTAAGACAAGGCTGCATGAAGTGTGAACTGGAGCTTTCTTGGATCCACAAAAAAATGTGTTTTTGGGGAATGCGGGCATCGATCCCAATACCTATAGCATGCTACCAACTGATCAAATTCCCCAGCTGTTTGGAATTTCTGCAAGAAGCAACCAAGAGTGTCCAGTCTTGTCAGGCTATGCTCTTGGTTGACTTGTTAGTTTACGCGCCAGCACTTGCAGAGGCTTAGTGCATCTCAACCAAATGCGCCCAATAGCTAGTGTCCGGTTAGCTCAGTTGGTTAGAGTCTGATGCTAATAATGCAAAGGTCATGGGTTTGATCCCCGTACTGGCTAATATGTACATTTTGAGTGTCAAAATTGTGAGTCACATGCATGTAAATTGTCAATGGTGCCACATAATTAAGTTAAGTGCATTGCTGAAATAGCTCAGTTGGGAGAGCGTTAGACTGAAGATCTGAAAGTCCCTGGTTCAATCCCGGTTTTCGGGATTTGTATTTATTCTTTCTTTATGCTCTGGCTTCAAGGAAACTATCCACAGCTTTGTTTGTGGATCTCAATGGTGTGTGTCACGCTGCTCCTCTGAAAGTAAGTAATGCTTTGCTTTTTCATCTGACATTTTGACATCAGTGTGACAGGAAAGTTGCTTGTCATTGTGACATGACAGTAGGTTGTCGTAAGACAAGGCTGCATGAAGTGTGAACTGAAGCTTTCTTGGATCCACAAAAAAAATGTGTTTTTGGGGAATGCGGGCATCGACCCCAATACCTATAGCATGCTACCAATTGATCAAATTCCCCAGCTGTTTGGAATTTCCGCAAGAAGCAACCAAGAGTGTCCAGTCTTTTGTTTGGTGGATCTTTTGTTTGGTGGATCTTTTGTTTGGTGGGTCTTTTGTTTGACCCAGACAAGACCCAGACACCAAGACCTTGTCAGCTTGGGGGTTTGAACTTGCAACCTTTCAATTACTAGTCCAGCGCTCTAACCACTAGGCTACCCTTCTGCCTGGTTTTGGTCTTGGTCTTGTCTTGTCTTGTCTTGGTCTTGTTCTTGGTCTGGTCTTGTTCTTGGTCTTAGTCTGGGTCTTGGTCTTGGTCTGGGTCATGGGTTCGATCCCCGTACTGGCTAATATGTACATTTTGAGTGTCAAAATTGTGAGTCACATGCATGTAAATTGTCAATGGTGCCACATAATTAAGTTTAGTGAATTGCAGAAATATCTCAGTTGGGAGAGTGTTAGACTGAAGATCTAATGGTCTCTGGTTCAATCCCGGTTTTTGGCATTTGTATTTGTTCTTTCTTTATGCTCTGGCTTCAAGGAAACTATCCCCAGCTTTGTTGTGGTCCTCAATGGTGTGTGCCACGCTGCTCCTCAGAAAGTAAGTAATGTCTTGCTTTTTCATCTGACATTTTGACATCAGTGTGACAGGAAAGTTGCTAGTCATTGTTACATGACAGTAGGTTGTAGTAAGACAAGGCTGCATGAAGTGTGAACTGGAGCTTTCTTGGATCCACAAAAAAATGTGTTTTTGGGGAATGCGGGCATCGATCCCAATACCTATAGCATGCTACCAATTGATCAAATTCCCCAGCTGTTTGGAATTTCTGCAAGAAGCAACCAAGAGTGTTCAGTCTTGTCAGGCTATGCTCTTGGTTGACTTGTTAGTTTATGTGCCAGCACTTGCAGAGGCTCAGTGCATCTCAACAATTGCACCCAATAGCTAGTGGCCGGTTAGCTCAGTTGGTTAGAGTCTGATGCTAGTAATGCAAAGGTCATGGGTTTGATCCCCGTACTGGCTAATATGTACATTTTGAATGTCAAAATTGTGAGTCACATGCATGTAAATTGTCAATGGTGCCACATAATTATGTTAAATGCATTTGCTGAAATTGCTCAGTTGGCAGAGCTTTAGACTGAAGATTTAAAAGTCCCTGGTTCGAACCTGGTTTTCGGGATTTGTATTTGTTCTTTCTTTATGCTCTGGCTTCAAGGAAACTATCCACAGCTTTCTTTGTGGATCTCAATGGTGTGTGTCACGCTGCTCCTTTGAAAGTAAGTAATGCTTTGCTTTTTCATCTGACATTTTGACATCAGTGTGACAGGAAAGTTGCTTGTCATTGTGACATGACAGTAGGTTGTCGTAAGACAAGGCTGCATGAAGTGTGAACTGGAGCTTTCTTGGATCCACAAAAAAATGTGTTTTTGGGGAATGCGGGCATCGATCCCAATACCTATAGCATGCTACCAATTGATCAAATTCCCCAGCTGTTTGGAATTTCTGCAAGAAGCAACCAAGAGTGTCCAGTCTTGTCAGGCTATGCTCTTGGTTGACTTGTTAGTTTACGCGCCAGCACTTGCAGAGGCTTAGTGCATCTCAACCAAATGCATCCAATAGCTAGTGTCCGGTTAGCTCAGTTGGTTAGAGTCTGATGCTAATAATGCAAAGGTCTTCGGTTCGATCCCCGTACTGGCTAATATGTACATTTTGAGTGTCAAAATTGTGAGTCACATGCATGTAAATTGTCAATGGTGCCACATAATTAAGTTAAGTGCATTGCAGAAATAGCTCAGTTGGGAGAGCGTTAGACTGAAGATCTGAAAGTCCCTGGTTCGATTTCGGGATTTGTATTTGTTCTTTCTTTATGCTCTGGCTTCAAGGAAACTATCCACAGCTTTATTTGTGGATCTCAATGGTGTGTGTCACGCTGCTCCTCTGAAAGTAAGTAATGCTTTGCTTTTTCATCTGACATTTTGACATCAGTGTGACAGGAAAGTTGCTTGTCATTGTGACATGACAGTAGGTTGTCGTAAGACAAGGCTGCATGAAGTGTGAACTGAAGCTTTCTTGGATCCACAAAAAAAATGTGTTTTTGGGGAATGCGGGCATCGACCCCAATACCTATAGCATGCTACCAATTGATCAAATTCCCCAGCTGTTTGGAATTTCCGCAAGAAGCAACCAAGAGTGTCCAGTCTTGTCAGGCAATGCTCTTGGTTGACTTGTTAGTTTACGCGCCAGCACTTGCAGAGGCTTGGTGCATCTCAACAATTGCGTGCAATAGCTAGTGAGCGGTTAGCTCAGTAGGTTAGAGTGTGGTGCTAATAATGCCAAGGTCCTGGATTCGATCCCCGTACTGGCTAATATGTAGATTTTGAGTGTCAAAATTCTGAGTCACATGCATGTAAATTGTCAATGGTGCCTGGCTCGTAAACTAACAAGTCAACCAAGAGCATAGCCTGACAAGACTGGACACTCTTGGTTGCTTCTTGCGGAAATTCCAAACTGCTGGGGAATTAGGTCAAATGCTTTGCATGCGTGAGGTAGTGGGATCGATGCCCGCATTCTCCAAAAGCACATTGTTTTATGGATCCAAGAAAACTGTAGTTCACACTTCATGCAGCTTTGTCTTACGACAACCTACTGTCATGTAACAATGACAAGCAACTTTCCTGTAACACTGATGTCAAAATGTCTTGGTGTGGTCTGGGTCTTGGGTCTTTTGTTTGGTGGGCTTTTGTTTGGTGGGCTTTTGTTTGGTGGGTCTTTGTTTGGTGGATCTTTTGTTTGGTGGGTCTTTTGTTTGGTTTGGTGGGTCTTTTGTTTTGTTGGTCTTTTGTTTTGTGGTTCTTTTGTTTGACCCAGACAAGACCCAGACACCAAGTCCTTGTCAGCTTGGGGGTTTGAACTTGCAACCTTTCAATTACTAGTCCAGCACTCTAACCACTAGGCTACCCTTCCGCCTGGTTTTGGTCTTGGTCTTGTCTTGTCTTGGTCTTGTTCTTTGTCTGGTCTTGTTCTTGGTCTTAGTCTGGGTCTTGGTCTTGGTCTGGGTCATGGGTTCGATCCCCGTACTGGCTAATATGTACATTTTGAGTGTCAAAATTGTGAGTCACATGCATGTAAATTGTCAATGGTGCCACATAATTAAGTTTAGTGAATTGCAGAAATATCTCAGTTGGGAGAGTGTTAGACTGAAGATCTAATGGTCTCTGGTTCAATCCCGGTTTTTGGCATTTGTATTTGTTCTTTCTATATGCTCTGGCTTCAAGGAAACTATCCCCAGCTTTGTTGTGGTCCTCAATGGTGTGTGTCACGCTGCTCCTCGGAAAGTAAGTAATGTCTTGCTTTTTCATCTGACATTTTGACATCAGTGTGACAGGAAAGTTGCTAGTCATTGTTACATGACAGTAGGTTGTCGTAAGACAAGGCTGCATGAAGTGTGAACTGGAGCTTTCTTGGATCCACAAAAATATGTGTTTTTGGGGAATGCGGGCATCGATCCCAATACCTATAGCATGCTACCAATTGATCAAATTCCCCAGCTGTTTGGAATTTCTGCAAGAATCAACCAAGAGTGTCCAGTCTTGTCAGGCTATGCTCTTGGTTGACTTGTTAGTTTACGTGCCAGCACTTGCAGAGGCTCAGTGCATCTCAACAATTGCACCCAATAGCTAGTGGCCGGTTAGCTCAGTTGGTTAGAGTCTGATGCTAGTAATGCAAAGGTCAATGGTTCGATCCCCGTACTGGCTAATATGTACATTTTGAGTTTCAAAATTGTGAGTCACATGCATGTAAATTGTCAATGGTGCCACATAATTAAGTTAAGTGCATTGCAGAAATAGCTCAGTTGGGAGAGCGTTAGACTGAAGATCTGAAAGTCCCTGGTTCGATTTCGGGATTTGTATTTGTTCTTTCTTTATGCTCTGGCTTCAAGGAAACTATCCACAGCTTTATTTGTGGATCTCAATGGTGTGTGTCACGCTGCTCCTCTGAAAGTAAGTAATGCTTTGCTTTTTCATCTGACATTTTGACATCAGTGTGACAGGAAAGTTGCTTGTCATTGTGACATGACAGTAGGTTGTCGTAAGACAAGGCTGCATGAAGTGTGAACTGAAGCTTTCTTGGATCCACAAAAAAAATGTGTTTTGGGGGAATGCGGGCATCGACCCCAATACCTATAGCATGCTACCAATTGATCAAATTCCCCAGCTGTTTGGAATTTCCGCAAGAAGCAACCAAGAGTGTCCAGTCTTGTCAGGCAATGCTCTTGGTTGACTTGTTAGTTTACGCGCCAGCACTTGCAGAGGCTTGGTGCATCTCAACAATTGCGTGCAATAGCTAGTGAGCGGTTAGCTCAGTAGGTTAGAGTGTGGTGCTAATAATGCCAAGGTCCTGGATTCGATCCCCGTACTGGCTAATATGTAGATTTTGAGTGTCAAAATTCTGAGTCACATGCATGTAAATTGTCAATGGTGCCTGGCGCGTAAACTAACAAGTCAACCAAGAGCATAGCCTGACAAGACTGGACACTCTTGGTTGCTTCTTGCGGAAATTCCAAACTGCTGGGGAATTAGGTCAAATGCTTTGCATGCGTGAGGTAGTGGGATCGATGCCCGCATTCTCCAAAAGCACATTGTTTTATGGATCCAAGAAAACTGTAGTTCACACTTCATGCAGCTTTGTCTTACGACAACCTACTGTCATGTAACAATGACAAGCAACTTTCCTGTAACACTGATGTCAAAATGTCTTGGTGTGGTCTGGGTCTTGGGTCTTTTGTTTGGTGGGCTTTTGTTTGGTGGGTCTTTGTTTGGTGGATCTTTTGTTTGGTGGGTCTTTTGTTTGGTTTGGTGGGTCTTTTGTTTTGTTGGTCTTTTGTTTTGTGGGTCTTTTGTTTGACCCAGACAAGACCCAGACACCAAGTCCTTGTCAGCTTGGGGGTTTGAACTTGCAACCTTTCAATTACTAGTCCAGCACTCTAACCACTAGGCTACCCTTCCGCCTGGTTTTGGTCTTGGTCTTGTCTTGTCTTGGTCTTGTTCTTTGTCTGGTCTTGTTCTTGGTCTTAGTCTGGGTCTTGGTCTTGGTCTGGGTCATGGGTTCGATCCCCGTACTGGCTAATATGTACATTTTGAGTGTCAAAATTGTGAGTCACATGCATGTAAATTGTCAATGGTGCCACATAATTAAGTTTAGTGAATTGCAGAAATATCTCAGTTGGGAGAGTGTTAGACTGAAGATCTAATGGTCTCTGGTTCAATCCCGGTTTTTGGCATTTGTATTTGTTCTTTCTATATGCTCTGGCTTCAAGGAAACTATCCCCAGCTTTGTTGTGGTCCTCAATGGTGTGTGTCACGCTGCTCCTCGGAAAGTAAGTAATGTCTTGCTTTTTCATCTGACATTTTGACATCAGTGTGACAGGAAAGTTGCTAGTCATTGTTACATGACAGTAGGTTGTCGTAAGACAAGGCTGCATGAAGTGTGAACTGGAGCTTTCTTGGATCCACAAAAAAAAATGTTTTTGGGGAATGCGGGCATCGATCCCAATACCTATAGCATGCTACCAATTGATCAAATTCCCCAGCTGTTTGGAATTTCTGCAAGAAGCAACCAAGAGTGTCCAGTCTTGTCAGGCTATGCTCTTGGTTGACTTGTTAGTTTACGCGCCAGCACTTGCAGAGGCTTAGTGCATCTCAACCAAATGCGCCCAATAGCTAGTGTCCGGTTAGCTCAGTTGGTTAGAGTCTGATGCTAATAATGCAAAGGTCATGGGTTTGATCCCCGTACTGGCTAATATGTACATTTTGAGTGTCAAAATTGTGAGTCACATGCATGTAAATTGTCAATGGTGCCACATAATTAAGTTAAGTGCATTGCTGAAATAGCTCAGTTGGGAGAGCGTTAGACTGAAGATCTGAAAGTCCCTGGTTCAATCCCGGTTTTCGGGATTTGTATTTGTTCTTTCTTTATGCTCTGGCTTCAAGGAAACTATCCACAGCTTTGTTTGTGGATCTCAATGGTGTGTGTCACGCTGCTCCTCTGAAAGTAAGTATCATTTTGACATCAGTGACAGGAAAGTTGCTTGTCATTGTGACATGACAGTAGGTTGTCGTAAGACAAGGCTGCATGAAGTGTGAACTGAAGCTTTCTTGGATCCACAAAAAAATGTGTTTTTGGGGAATGCGGGCATCGACCCCAATACCTATAGCATGCTACCAATTGATCAAATTCCCCAGCTGTTTGGAATTTCCGCAAGAAGCAACCAAGAGTGTCCAGTCTTTTGTTTGGTGGATCTTTTGTTTGGTGGATCTTTTGTTTGGTGGGTCTTTTGTTTGACCCAGACAAGACCCAGACACCAAGACCTTGTCAGCTTGGGGGTTTGAATTTGCAACCTTTCAATTACTAGTCCAGCGCTCTAACCACTAGGCTACCCTTCCGCCTGGTTTTGGTCTTGGTCTTGTCTTGTCTTGGTCTTGTTCTTGGTCTGGTCTTGTTCTTGGTATTAGTCTGGGTCTTGGTCTTGGTCTGGGTCATGGGTTCGATCCCCGTACTGGCTAATATGTACATTTTGAGTGTCAAAATTGTGAGTCACATGCATGTAAATTGTCAATGGTGCCACATAATTAAGTTTAGTGAATTGCAGAAATATCTCAGTTGGGAGAGTGTTAGACTGAAGATCTAATGGTCTCTGGTTCAATCCTGGTTTTTGGCATTTGTATTTGTTCTTTCTTTATGCTCTGGCTTCAAGGAAACTATCCCCAGCTTTGTTGTGGTCCTCAATGGTGTGTGCCACGCTGCTCCTCAGAAAGTAAGTAATGTCTTGCTTTTTCATCTGACATTTTGACATCAGTGTGACAGGAAAGTTGCTAGTCATTGTTACATGACAGTAGGTTGTCGTAAGACAAGGCTGCATGAAGTGTGAACTGGAGCTTTCTTGGATCCACAAAAAAATGTGTTTTTGGGGAATGCGGGCATCGATCCCAATACCTATAGCATGCTACCAATTGATCAAATTCCCCAGCTGTTTGGAATTTCTGCAAGAAGCAACCAAGTGTGTCCAGTCTTGTCAGGCTATGCTCTTGGTTGACTTGTTAGTTTACGCGCCAGCACTTGCAGAGGCTTAGTGCATCTCAACCAAATGCGCCCAATAGCTAGTGTCCGGTTAGCTCAGTTGGTTAGAGTCTGATGCTAATAATGCAAAGGTCATGGGTTTGATCCCCGTACTGGCTAATATGTACATTTTGAGTGTCAAAATTGTGAGTCACATGCATGTAAATTGTCAATGGTGCCACATAATTAAGTTAAGTGCATTGCTGAAATAGCTCAGTTGGGAGAGCGTTAGACTGAAGATCTGAAAGTCCCTGGTTCAATCCCGGTTTTCGGGATTTGTATTTGTTCTTTCTTTATGCTCTGGCTTCAAGGAAACTATCCACAGCTTTGTTTGTGGATCTCAATGGTGTGTGTCACGCTGCTCCTCTGAAAGTAAGTAATGCTTTGCTTTTTCATCTGACATTTTGACATCAGTGTGACAGGAAAGTTGCTTGTCATTGTGACATGACAGTAGGTTGTCGTAAGACAAGGCTGCATGAAGTGTGAACTGAAGCTTTCTTGGATCCACAAAAAAAATGTGTTTTTGGGGAATGCGGGCATCGACCCCAATACCTATAGCATGCTACCAATTGATCAAATTCCCCAGCTGTTTGGAATTTCCGCAAGAAGCAACCAAGAGTGTCCAGTCTTTTGTTTGGTGGATCTTTTGTTTGGTGGATCTTTTGTTTGGTGGGTCTTTTGTTTGACCCAGACAAGACCCAGACACCAAGACCTTGTCAGCTTGGGGGTTTGAACTTGCAACCTTTCAATTACTAGTCCAGCGCTCTAACCACTAGGCTACCCTTCTGCCTGGTTTTGGTCTTGGTCTTGTCTTGTCTTGGTCTTGTTCTTGGTCTGGTCTTGTTCTTGGTCTTAGTCTGGGTCTTGGTCTTGGTCTGGGTCATGGGTTCGATCCCCGTACTGGCTAATATGTACATTTTGAGTGTCAAAATTGTGAGTCACATGCATGTAAATTGTCAATGGTGCCACATAATTAAGTTTAGTGAATTGCAGAAATATCTCAGTTGGGAGAGTGTTAGACTGAAGATCTAATGGTCTCTGGTTCAATCCCGGTTTTTGGCATTTGTATTTGTTCTTTCTTTATGCTCTGGCTTCAAGGAAACTATCCCCAGCTTTGTTGTGGTCCTCAATGGTGTGTGCCACGCTGCTCCTCAGAAAGTAAGTAATGTCTTGCTTTTTCATCTGACATTTTGACATCAGTGTGACAGGAAAGTTGCTAGTCATTGTTACATGACAGTAGGTTGTAGTAAGACAAGGCTGCATGAAGTGTGAACTGGAGCTTTCTTGGATCCACAAAAAAATGTGTTTTTGGGGAATGCGGGCATCGATCCCAATACCTATAGCATGCTACCAATTGATCAAATTCCCCAGCTGTTTGGAATTTCTGCAAGAAGCAACCAAGAGTGTTCAGTCTTGTCAGGCTATGCTCTTGGTTGACTTGTTAGTTTATGTGCCAGCACTTGCAGAGGCTCAGTGCATCTCAACAATTGCACCCAATAGCTAGTGGCCGGTTAGCTCAGTTGGTTAGAGTCTGATGCTAGTAATGCAAAGGTCATGGGTTTGATCCCCGTACTGGCTAATATGTACATTTTGAATGTCAAAATTGTGAGTCACATGCATGTAAATTGTCAATGGTGCCACATAATTATGTTAAGTGCATTTGCTGAAATTGCTCAGTTGGCAGAGCGTTAGACTGAAGATTTAAAAGTCCCTGGTTCGAACCTGGTTTTCGGGATTTGTATTTGTTCTTTCTTTATGCTCTGGCTTCAAGGAAACTATCCACAGCTTTCTTTGTGGATCTCAATGGTGTGTGTCACGCTGCTCCTTTGAAAGTAAGTAATGCTTTGCTTTTTCATCTGACATTTTGACATCAGTGTGACAGGAAAGTTGCTTGTCATTGTGACATGACAGTAGGTTGTCGTAAGACAAGGCTGCATGAAGTGTGAACTGGAGCTTTCTTGGATCCACAAAAAAATGTGTTTTTGGGGAATGCGGGCATCGATCCCAATACCTATAGCATGCTACCAATTGATCAAATTCCCCAGCTGTTTGGAATTTCTGCAAGAAGCAACCAAGAGTGTCCAGTCTTGTCAGGCTATGCTCTTGGTTGACTTGTTAGTTTACGCGCCAGCACTTGCAGAGGCTTAGTGCATCTCAACCAAATGCATCCAATAGCTAGTGTCCGGTTAGCTCAGTTGGTTAGAGTCTGATGCTAATAATGCAAAGGTCTTCGGTTCGATCCCCGTACTGGCTAATATGTACATTTTGAGTGTCAAAATTGTGAGTCACATGCATGTAAATTGTCAATGGTGCCACATAATTAAGTTAAGTGCATTGCAGAAATAGCTCAGTTGGGAGAGCGTTAGACTGAAGATCTGAAAGTCCCTGGTTCGATTTCGGGATTTGTATTTGTTCTTTCTTTATGCTCTGGCTTCAAGGAAACTATCCACAGCTTTATTTGTGGATCTCAATGGTGTGTGTCACGCTGCTCCTCTGAAAGTAAGTAATGCTTTGCTTTTTCATCTGACATTTTGACATCAGTGTGACAGGAAAGTTGCTTGTCATTGTGACATGACAGTAGGTTGTCGTAAGACAAGGCTGCATGAAGTGTGAACTGAAGCTTTCTTGGATCCACAAAAAAAATGTGTTTTTGGGGAATGCGGGCATCGACCCCAATACCTATAGCATGCTACCAATTGATCAAATTCCCCAGCTGTTTGGAATTTCCGCAAGAAGCAACCAAGAGTGTCCAGTCTTGTCAGGCAATGCTCTTGGTTGACTTGTTAGTTTACGCGCCAGCACTTGCAGAGGCTTGGTGCATCTCAACAATTGCGTGCAATAGCTAGTGAGCGGTTAGCTCAGTAGGTTAGAGTGTGGTGCTAATAATGCCAAGGTCCTGGATTCGATCCCCGTACTGGCTAATATGTAGATTTTGAGTGTCAAAATTCTGAGTCACATGCATGTAAATTGTCAATGGTGCCTGGCGCGTAAACTAACAAGTCAACCAAGAGCATAGCCTGACAAGACTGGACACTCTTGGTTGCTTCTTGCGGAAATTCCAAACTGCTGGGGAATTAGGTCAAATGCTTTGCATGCGTGAGGTAGTGGGATCGATGCCCGCATTCTCCAAAAGCACATTGTTTTATGGATCCAAGAAAACTGTAGTTCACACTTCATGCAGCTTTGTCTTACGACAACCTACTGTCATGTAACAATGACAAGCAACTTTCCTGTAACACTGATGTCAAAATGTCTTGGTGTGGTCTGGGTCTTGGGTCTTTTGTTTGGTGGGCTTTTGTTTGGTGGGCTTTTGTTTGGTGGGTCTTTTGTTTGGTTTGGTGGGTCTTTTGTTTTGTTGGTCTTTTGTTTTGTGGTTCTTTTGTTTGACCCAGACAAGACCCAGACACCAAGTCCTTGTCAGCTTGGGGGTTTGAACTTGCAACCTTTCAATTACTAGTCCAGCACTCTAACCACTAGGCTACCCTTCCGCCTGGTTTTGGTCTTGGTCTTGTCTTGTCTTGGTCTTGTTCTTTGTCTGGTCTTGTTCTTGGTCTTAGTCTGGGTCTTGGTCTTGGTCTGGGTCATGGGTTCGATCCCCGTACTGGCTAATATGTACATTTTGAGTGTCAAAATTGTGAGTCACATGCATGTAAATTGTCAATGGTGCCACATAATTAAGTTTAGTGAATTGCAGAAATATCTCAGTTGGGAGAGTGTTAGACTGAAGATCTAATGGTCTCTGGTTCAATCCCGGTTTTTGGCATTTGTATTTGTTCTTTCTATATGCTCTGGCTTCAAGGAAACTATCCCCAGCTTTGTTGTGGTCCTCAATGGTGTGTGTCACGCTGCTCCTCGGAAAGTAAGTAATGTCTTGCTTTTTCATCTGACATTTTGACATCAGTGTGACAGGAAAGTTGCTAGTCATTGTTACATGACAGTAGGTTGTCGTAAGACAAGGCTGCATGAAGTGTGAACTGGAGCTTTCTTGGATCCACAAAAAAATGTGTTTTGGGGGAATGCGGGCATCGATCCCAATACCTATAGCATGCTACCAATTGATCAAATTCCCCAGCTGTTTGGAATTTCTGCAAGAATCAACCAAGAGTGTCCAGTCTTGTCAGGCTATGCTCTTGGTTGACTTGTTAGTTTACGTGCCAGCACTTGCAGAGGCTCAGTGCATCTCAACAATTGCACCCAATAGCTAGTGGCCGGTTAGCTCAGTTGGTTAGAGTCTGATGCTAGTAATGCAAAGGTCAATGGTTCGATCCCCGTACTGGCTAATATGTACATTTTGAGTTTCAAAATTGTGAGTCACATGCATGTAAATTGTCAATGGTGCCACATAATTAAGTTAAGTGCATTGCAGAAATAGCTCAGTTGGGAGAGCGTTAGACTGAAGATCTGAAAGTCCCTGGTTCGATTTCGGGATTTGTATTTGTTCTTTCTTTATGCTCTGGCTTCAAGGAAACTATCCACAGCTTTATTTGTGGATCTCAATGGTGTGTGTCACGCTGCTCCTCTGAAAGTAAGTAATGCTTTGCTTTTTCATCTGACATTTTGACATCAGTGTGACAGGAAAGTTGCTTGTCATTGTGACATGACAGTAGGTTGTCGTAAGACAAGGCTGCATGAAGTGTGAACTGAAGCTTTCTTGGATCCACAAAAAAAATGTGTTTTGGGGGAATGCGGGCATCGACCCCAATACCTATAGCATGCTACCAATTGATCAAATTCCCCAGCTGTTTGGAATTTCCGCAAGAAGCAACCAAGAGTGTCCAGTCTTGTCAGGCAATGCTCTTGGTTGACTTGTTAGTTTACGCGCCAGCACTTGCAGAGGCTTGGTGCATCTCAACAATTGCGTGCAATAGCTAGTGAGCGGTTAGCTCAGTAGGTTAGAGTGTGGTGCTAATAATGCCAAGGTCCTGGATTCGATCCCCGTACTGGCTAATATGTAGATTTTGAGTGTCAAAATTCTGAGTCACATGCATGTAAATTGTCAATGGTGCCTGGCGCGTAAACTAACAAGTCAACCAAGAGCATAGCCTGACAAGACTGGACACTCTTGGTTGCTTCTTGCGGAAATTCCAAACTGCTGGGGAATTAGGTCAAATGCTTTGCATGCGTGAGGTAGTGGGATCGATGCCCGCATTCTCCAAAAGCACATTGTTTTATGGATCCAAGAAAACTGTAGTTCACACTTCATGCAGCTTTGTCTTACGACAACCTACTGTCATGTAACAATGACAAGCAACTTTCCTGTAACACTGATGTCAAAATGTCTTGGTGTGGTCTGGGTCTTGGGTCTTTTGTTTGGTGGGCTTTTGTTTGGTGGGTCTTTGTTTGGTGGATCTTTTGTTTGGTGGGTCTTTTGTTTGGTTTGGTGGGTCTTTTGTTTTGTTGGTCTTTTGTTTTGTGGGTCTTTTGTTTGACCCAGACAAGACCCAGACACCAAGTCCTTGTCAGCTTGGGGGTTTGAACTTGCAACCTTTCAATTACTAGTCCAGCACTCTAACCACTAGGCTACCCTTCCGCCTGGTTTTGGTCTTGGTCTTGTCTTGTCTTGGTCTTGTTCTTTGTCTGGTCTTGTTCTTGGTCTTAGTCTGGGTCTTGGTCTTGGTCTGGGTCATGGGTTCGATCCCCGTACTGGCTAATATGTACATTTTGAGTGTCAAAATTGTGAGTCACATGCATGTAAATTGTCAATGGTGCCACATAATTAAGTTTAGTGAATTGCAGAAATATCTCAGTTGGGAGAGTGTTAGACTGAAGATCTAATGGTCTCTGGTTCAATCCCGGTTTTTGGCATTTGTATTTGTTCTTTTTTATGCTCTGGCTTCAAGGAAACTATCCCCAGCTTTGTTGTGGTCCTCAATGGTGTGTGTCACGCTGCTCCTCGGAACGTAAGTAATGTCTTGCTTTTTCATCTGACATTTTGACATCAGTGTGACAGGAAAGTTGCTAGTCATTGTTACATGACAGTAGGTTGTCGTAAGACAAGGCTGCATGAAGTGTGAACTGGAGCTTTCTTGGATCCACAAAAATATGTGTTTTTGGGGAATGCGGGCATCGATCCCAATACCTATAGCATGCTACCAATTGATCAAATTCCCCAGCTGTTTGGAATTTCTGCAAGAATCAACCAAGAGTGTCCAGTCTTGTCAGGCTATGCTCTTGGTTGACTTGTTAGTTTACGTGCCAGCACTTGCAGAGGCTCAGTGCATCTCAACAATTGCACCCAATAGCTAGTGGCCGGTTAGCTCAGTTGGTTAGAGTCTGATGCTAGTAATGCAAAGGTCAATGGTTCGATCCCCGTACTGGCTAATATGTACATTTTGAGTTTCAAAATTGTGAGTCACATGCATGTAAATTGTCAATGGTGCCACATAATTAAGTTAAGTGCATTGCTGAAATTGCTCAGTTGGGAGAGCGTTAGACTGAAGATTTAAAAGTCCCTGGTTCGATCCCGGATTTCGGGATTTGTATTTATTCTTTCTTTATGCTCTGGCTTCAAGGAAACTATCCACAGCTTTCTTTGTGGATCTCAATGGTGTGTGTCACGCTGCTCCTTTGAAAGTAAGTAATGCTTTGCTTTTTCATCTGACATTTTGACATCAGTGTGACAGGAAAGTTGCTAGTCATTGTTACATGACAGTAGGTTGTCGTAAGACAAGGCTGCATGAAGTGTGAACTGGAGCTTTCTTGGATCCACAAAAAAATGTGTTTTTGGGGAATGCGGGCATCGATCCCAATACCTATAGCATGCTACCAATTGATCAAATTCCCCAGCTGTTTGGAATTTCTGCAAGAAGCAACCAAGAGTGTCCAGTCTTGTCAGGCTATGCTCTTGGTTGACTTGTTAGTTTACGCGCCAGCACTTGCAGAGGCTTAGTGCATCTCAACCAAATGTGCCCAATAGCTAGTGTCCGGTTAGCTCAGTTGGTTAGAGTCTGATGCTAATAATGCAAAGGTCATGGGTTCGATCCCCGTACTGGCTAATATGTACATTTTGAGTGTCAAAATTGTGAGTCACATGCATGTAAATTGTCAATGGTGCCACATAATTAAGTTAAGTGCATTGCTGAAATAGCTCAGTTGGGAGAGCGTTAGACTGAAGATCTGAAAGTCCCTGGTTCGATCCCGGTTTTCGGGATTTGTATTTGTTCTTTCTTTATGCTCTGGCTTCAAGGAAACTATCCACAGCTTTGTTTGTGGATCTCAATGGTGTGTGTCACGCTGCTCCTCTGAAAGTAAGTAATGCTTTGCTTTTTCATCTGACATTTTGACATCAGTGTGACAGGAAAGTTGCTTGTCATTGTGACATGACAGTAGGTTGTCGTAAGACAAGGCTGCATGAAGTGTGAACTGAAGCTTTCTTGGATCCACAAAAAAAAATGTTTTGGGGGAATGCGGGCATCGACCCCAATACCTATAGCATGCTACCAATTGATCAAATTCCCCAGCTGTTTGGAATTTCCGCAAGAAGCAACCAAGAGTGTCCAGTCTTGTCAGGCAATGCTCTTGGTTGACTTGTTAGTTTACGCGCCAGCACTTGCAGAGGCTTGGTGCATCTCAACAATTGCGTGCAATAGCTAGTGAGCAGTTAGCTCAGTAGGTTAGAGTGTGGTGCTAATAATGCCAAGGTCATGGATTCGATCCCCGTACTGGCTAATATGTAGATTTTGAGTGTCAAAATTCTGAGTCACATGCATGTAAATTGTCAATGGTGCCTGGCGCGTAAACTAACAAGTCAACCAAGAGCATAGCCTGACAAGACTGGACACTCTTGGTTGCTTCTTGCGGAAATTCCAAACTGCTGGGGAATTAGGTCAAATGCTTTGCATGCGTGAGGTAGTGGGATCGATGCCCGCATTCTCCAAAAGCACATTGTTTTATGGATCCAAGAAAACTGTCGTTCACACTTCATGCAGCTTTGTCTTACGACAACCTACTGTCATGTAACAATGACAAGCAACTTTCCTGTCACACTGATGTCAAAATGTCTTGGTGTGGTCTGGGTCTTGGGTCTTTTGTTTGGTGGGCTTTTGTTTGGTGGATCTTTTGTTTGGTGGGTCTTTTGTTTGGTGGGTCTTTTGTTTGACCCAGACAAGACCCAGACACCAAGACCTTGTCAGCTTGGGGGTTTGAACTTGCAACCTTTCAATTACTAGTCCAGCGCTCTAACCACTAGGCTACCCTTCCGCCTGGTTTTGGTCTTGGTCTTGTCTTGTCTTGGTCTTGTTCTTGGTCTGGTCTTGTTCTTGGTCTTAGTCTGGGTCTTGGTCTTGGTCTGGGTCATGGGTTCGATCCCCGTACTGGCTAATATGTACATTTTGAGTGTCAAAATTGTGAGTCACATGCATGTAAATTGTCAATGGTGCCACATAATTAAGTTTAGTGAATTGCAGAAATATCTCAGTTGGGAGAGTGTTATACTGAAGATCTAATGGTCTCTGGTTCAATCCCGGTTTTTGGCATTTGTATTTGTTCTTTCTATATGCTCTGGCTTCAAGGAAACTATCCCCAGCTTTGTTGTGGTCCTCAATGGTGTGTGTCACGCTGCTCCTCGGAAAGTAAGTAATGTCTTGCTTTTTCATCTGACATTTTGACATCAGTGTGGCAGGAAAGTTGCTAGTCATTGTTACATGACAGTAGGTTGTCGTAAGACAAGGCTGCATGAAGTGTGAACTGGAGCTTTCTTGGATCCACAAAAAAATGTGTTTTTGGGGAATGCGGGCATCGATCCCAATAGCATGCTACCAATTGATCAAATTCCCCAGCTGTTTGGAATTTCTGCAAGAAGCAACCAAGAGTGTCCAGTCTTGTCAGGCTATGCTCTTGGTTGACTTGTTAGTTTACGCGCCAGCACTTGCATACCTTAAGGGAAGATTTCGGCAGGTGCCATATGGTTAGTGAGAAAGTCCATATTGCAAATGTACGGTCCCTTACTAGACATCCGAAATCGTTTGTAAAATTCGCGGACGGCGTCGGGCCGAGCGGCAGGGCCGGACCTACCGGGAAGTCATCAAATGAACTTTGTCGGACATTCGGTTTCCGTTTTACAAAAATAATAAGATTTTGTTCATTTTGCCGCTGTCCCGGAAATTCCCACAAGAGGGCATAAGCAATCATATTGCTATTGGACAAAACATCACGATTCACGACGGGGCCTTATCTCGAAAACTGAAAATATTTCAAAGCCGAAACTCGGTGAGCGTAGGTTTGGCATAACGGGCAGTTGGCCCCGAACAAGATGGCGTCTAGGCCTCAACGGTTTTTGAGTTATGGCCATTTATCTGGGATTAAAGGTCCAAAATGAAAATAGAGAAATTATTTTTCCACTTCACGTCAAAGTCAAGGAGCCTCCGGTGTCAATAAATTAAAAAAACAGCCATTTGTCTATCGTCATTTAAGAGAAATCGTACAACGACAGATTGGTGATGTTCACGGATAGGTGTTTTTTTTTCAACGGTTACAGATCCAGTTGCAGGGTGTTCTTACGAATCTTTTTAAAGTGTGCTGCGGAGCTCTGCGAGATTTCTGTGATTTTTTATGATTTTCTGAAATAACACACACTCCCTAAACCCTCCGTAAATAACTCAGTTCTTAACGTAAAGACTTAAAACTCAGGATTATGTAAAGGCATACCTCAATCAGGATATGAGTTTATTTATAGCTTCCTGTGCCAACCGGAAGTGCCTTAAATGGTGTCACAGTGGCATTTTCCAAGGGTTAAAAAGGTCAGATCTTTTCAAAACTTCATATGTGTGATTAGGCAACCCCCATAAACTGTACGTCAGTCATTTCTCCCAACAGATGTCAAAGAAAAGCTCTCTCTCACACACACACACACAGAAACACACACACAGCAAGGATGGAGTGACAAAGTGCGGTGCTTAAAGACACACAAAGCCTACAATGGCATTTCCATATTCTCTAGGCCGTGCCGAGTTCAACAAGATGCCCCGCTTGAGCGTAGCTCGCTCGGTCTAAGCACAGCGACCATTAGAAAAGTAGGCCCAAAATGAAGGCTGGCCCTTCATGACAGTCCATCAGACCACTATGAGGTCTACCTGTGCCAATTCTAAGCTTCCTGAAGCAAACGGAAGTGGTTAAATTAACCCAAAAGGTGTTTTGATGTACATAACCTTCAAAGGTGAAAATGACTACATTCAACCCTGTGTAGATCGTAGATCAGTCAATTCTTAACTTAAAGACTTAAAACTCAGGATTCTGTAAGTTTCTATGTCAATCAAGACATGTGTTTACTTATAGCTTCCTGTGCCAACCGGAAGTGCCTTTAATTGGGTCACACTGTCTGTTTTGAAGGGTTAGAAAAGTCACATCTCTCCAAAACTTCATATGTGTGACTAGGTAACCCTCCTAAACTGTAAATCAGTCATTTCTCCCAGCAGATGTCAAAGAAAAGCTCTCACACACACACACAGCAAGGATGGAGTGATAAAGTGCGGTGCTCAAAGACACAGAGAGCAGGCAATGGCATAAACATAATCTCTAGGCCGTGCCGAGTTCAACGAGATATCCCGCTTGACCGTAGCTCGCTCGGTCTAAGCGCAGCGACCATTAGAAAAGTAGGCCCAAAATGAAGCCTGCCCCACAACGTCATTTGCTTTTGGGTGACAGTGAGAGAACCGTTAGGGTGAGAAGCACAATTCGACCTCAGGTACGTTCCTAAGGTCCTCCCGATCCGTGCAAGCCTAACGTTGACCGTGTGGCATTAACCCTTAATAGTTAAAAGAGGGTGTTTACTTCAAAGAGTTTGCATTGACTTCTCTCCCCATAGGAATACATTGCCTGCACCCCTAAATTCAACCTGAAGCCTATGTGGGTTATGAATGTCGTATGAACCTGTCTTCGATGACAGTCCATCAGGCCACTACGAGGTCTACCTGTGTTGATTCTAAGCTTCCTGGAACAACCGGAAGTGGTTAAAATCACCCTAAAAGTGTTTATCCATACCCTGCCTGCAGTTTGATAGACATAGTGCATTCAACCCTGTGTAAATCAGTCAATTCTTAACGTAAGGACTTAAAACTCAGGATTCTGTAAAAGCATACCCCAGTGAGGATATGTGTTGATTTATAGCTTCCTGTGCCAACCGGAAGTGTCATAATTGGTGTCTCTTGGGCTGTTTCGAGGGGTTAAAAAAGTCAGATCTTTCCAAAACTTCATATATGTGATTAGGCAACCCCCATGAACTGTAAATCAGACATTTTTCCCTTAAAATTTCAAAGGAAAAATAAATCACCCTAAAACACAACTTGGATGGAGGGACGTATTGGGGTGCGTAGATACAGACAGTGACTGCAATAGTTAGCTTTGTTCGAGCTAAAAAAGAACCGTCAGACCTAGAGTTCCGAAACTTTAGAATCCTGTTCTAGACCTCCGGTCAATAGTGCGTGGTGAGTTACGTGGCTCTAGAAGGTTCTCGGACCGAGAAACAGCCTCGTACATTTGCAATGACTTCAATTCATTTTGACCGTTACGAAAATGACGACATTTAGAAAAGTCTCAGAGACGCAAGGCTAGGTGCATTGAAACCGGCTCGGCCCATAGAGACAGATCCCAACGTTTCTGTCCGATAGCTCATTCAAGGACCCCGTAGCATGACTTCAATTCATTTTGACCGTTACGAAAATGACGACATTTAGAAACAAGACCAACACCAAGACCCAGACCCAAGACCCAGTACCCAAGACCCAGACCCAGGACCCAAGACCCAGGACCCAAGACCCAGACCCAGGACGCAGACAAGACCCAGGACCCAAGACCCAGGACCCAAGACCCAGAACCAGACCCAGACCCAGGACCCAAGACCCAGACCCAGACTAGGGACCCAAGACCCAAGACCAAGACCCAGACCCAGGACCCAAGACCCAGACCCAGACCAGGGACCCAAGACCCAAGACCAAGACCCAGACCCAGGACCCAAGACCCAGACCCAGACCAGGGACCCAAGACCCAAGACCAAGACCCAGACCCAGGACCCAAGACCCAGACCCAGACCCAGACATGACCCAGACCCAGGACCCAAGACCCAGGACCCAAGACCCAAGACCCAGACCCAAGACCCAGGACCCAAGACCCAGACCCAGGACCCAAGGCCCAGACCCAGGACCCAGACAAGACCCAGGACCCAAGACCCAGGACCCAAGACCCAGGACCCAGGACCCAGACCCAGACCCAAGACCCAGGACCCAAGACCCAGACCCAGACCCAGGACCCAGGACCCAGACCCAAGACCCAGACAAGACCCAGGAACTAAGACCCAGGACCCAGGACCCAGGACCCAAGACCCAGGACCCAAGACCCAGACAAGACCCAAGACCCAGGACCCAGACAAGACCCAGGACCCAGACCCAAGACCCAGACCCAGGACCCAGACAAGACCAGGACCCAAGACAAAGACCCAGGACCCAAGACCCAGACCCAAGACCCAGGCCCAAGACCCAAGACCCAGGCCCAGACCCAGACAAGACCCAGACCCAAGACCCAGGACCCAGAACCAGGACCCAGGACCCAGACCCAGACAAGACCCAGGACCCAGACAAGACCCAGGACCCAAGACCCAGACAAGACCCAGGACCCAAGACCCAAGACCCAAGACCCAGACCCAAGACCCAGACCCAGACAAGACCCAGGACCCAGGACCCAGGACCCAGGACCCAAGACCCAAGACCCAGACCCAGACAAGACCCAGACCCAGGACCCAGACCCAGGACCCAGGACCCAGACCCAGGACCCAGACAAGACAAAGACCCAAGACCCAGACCCAGGACCCAAGACCCAGACCCAGACCCAGGACCCAGACAAGACCCAGGACCCAGGACCCAGACCCAGGACCCAAGACCCAGGACCCAAGACCCAGACAAGACCAAGACCCAGACCCAAGACCCAGGACCCAAGACCCAGACAAGACCAAGACCCAGGACCCAAGACCCAGACAAGACCAAGACCCAGACCCAAGACCCAGGACCCAAGACCCAGACAAGACCAAGACCCAGACAAGACCCAGACCCAGGACCCAAGACCCAGACCCAGGACCCAGGACCAGACAAGACCAACACCAAGACCCAGACCCAAGACCCAGGACCCAAGACCCAGACCCAGGACCCAAGACCCAGGACCCAAGACCCAGACCCAGGACGCAGACAAGACCCAGGACCCAAGACCCAGGACCCAAGACCCAGACCCAGGACCCAGGACCCAGACCCAGACCCAGGACCCAAGACCCAGAACCAGACCCAGACCCAGGACCCAAGACCCAGACCCAGACTAGGGACCCAAGACCCAAGACCAAGACCCAGACCCAGGACCCAAGACCCAGACCCAGACCAGGGACCCAAGACCCAAGACCAAGACCCAGACCCAGGACCCAAGACCCAGACCCAGACCAGGGACCCAAGACCCAAGACCAAGACCCAGACCCAGGACCCAAGACCCAGACCCAGACCCAGACATGACCCAGACCCAGGACCCAAGACCCAGGACCCAAGACCCAAGACCCAGACCCAAGACCCAGGACCCAAGACCCAGACCCAGGACCCAAGGCCCAGACCCAGGACCCAGACAAGACCCAGGACCCAAGACCCAGGACCCAAGACCCAGGACCCAGGACCCAGACCCAGACCCAAGACCCAGGACCCAAGACCCAGACCCAGACCCAGGACCCAGGACCCAGACCCAGACCCAGGACCCAAGACCCAGACCCAGGACCCAGACCCAGGACCCAAGACCCAGACATGACCCAGACCCAGGACCCAAGACCCAGGACCCAAGACCCAGGACCCAGGACCCAGACAAGACCCAAGACCCAGGACCCAAGACCCAGACAAGACCCAGGAACTAAGACCCAGGAACCAGACAAGACCCAGGAACTAAGACCCAGGAACCAGTCCCAGGAACCAGACAAGACCCAGGAACTAAGACCCAGGAACCAGACAAGACCCAAGACCCAAGACCCAGGACCCAGACCAGGGACCCAAGACCCAAGACCAAGACCCAGACCCAGGACCCAAGACCCAGACCCAGACCAGGGACCCAAGACCCAAGACCAAGACCCAGACCCAGGACCCAAGACCCAGACCCAGACCAGGGACCCAAGACCCAAGACCAAGACCCAGACCCAGGACCCAAGACCCAGACCCAGACCAGGGACCCAAGACCCAAGACCAAGACCCAGACCCAGGACCCAAGACCCAGACCCAGACCAGGGACCCAAGACCCAAGACCAAGACCCAGACCCAGGACCCAAGACCCAGACCCAGGACCCAAGACCCAGGACCCAAGACCCAAGACCCAGACCCAAGACCCAGGACCCAAGACCCAGACCCAGGACCCAAGGCCCAGACCCAGGACCCAGACAAGACCCAGGACCCAAGACCCAGGACCCAAGACCCAGGACCCAGGACCCAGACCCAGACCCAAGACCCAGGACCCAAGACCCAGACCCAGACCCAGGACCCAGGACCCAGACCCAGACCCAGGACCCAAGACCCAGACCCAGGACCCAGACCCAGGACCCAAGACCCAGACATGACCCAGACCCAGGACCCAAGACCCAGGACCCAGAACCCAAGACCCAGACCCAGGAAAGACCCAAGACCCAGGACCCAGGACCCAGACAAGACCCAAGACCCAGGACCCAAGACCAAGGAACCAGACAAGACCCAGGAACTAAGACCCAGGAACCAGACAAGACCCAGGAACCAGACAAGACCCAAGACCCAAGACCCAGGACCCAAGACCCAGGACCCAGGACCCAAGACCCAGGACCCAAGACCCAGGACCCAGGACCCAAGACCCAAGACCCAAGACCCAGGACCCAAGACCCAGGACCCAAGACCGAGGACCCAAGACCCAGACCCAGACCCAGGACCCTCAACTGCCTGTTCAGGGGCAGAATGACAGATTTGTACCATGTCATCTCGGGGGTTTGAACTTGCAACCTTTCGATTACTAGTCCAGCACTCTAACCACTAGGCTACCCTTCTGCCTGGTTTTGGTCTTGGTCTTGTCTTGGTCTTGTTCTTGGTCTGGTCTTGTTCTTGGTCTTGGTCTTGGTCTGGGTCTTGGTCTTGGTCTGGGTCTTGGTCTTGGTCTTGGTCTTGGTCAAGACCAAAACCCAGAGCAGACCAAGACCAAGACCAGACCAAGAACAAGAACAAGACCAAGTCCCAGACCAAGAACAAGACCAAGAGCAGACGACAGGGTAGCCTAGTGGTTAGAGCACTGGACTAGTAACCGAAAGGTTGCAAGTTCAAACCCCTGAGCTGACAAGGTACAAATCTGTAATTCTGCCCCTGAACAGGCAGTTGACCCACAGTTGACCAGGACCCAAGACCCAAGACCCAGACCCGGGACCCAAGACCCAGGACCCAGACAAGACCCAGGACCCAGACAAGACCCAGGACCCAGACCCAGGACCCAGACAAGACCCAGGACCCAACACCCAGACCCAAGACCCAGGACCCCAGAAAAGACCCCAGACCCAAGACCCAGACCCAAGACCCAGACCCAAGACCCAGACCCAAGACCCAGACCCAGGACCCAGACAAGATCCAGACAAGATCCAGACCCAGGACCCAGACAAGACCCAAGACCCAGACCCAGGACCAAGACAAGACCCTGGACCCAGACCCATGACCCAGACAAGACCCAGGACCCAGAACCCAAGACCCAGACCTGGACCCAGGACCCAGACCCAAACAAGACCCAGGACCCAGGACCCAGACAAGACCCAAGACCAAGACCCAGGACCCAGACAAGACCCAGGACCCAGACCCAAGACCCAGACCCAGACCCAGACCCAAGACCCAGGACCCAGACAAGACCCAGGACCCAGACCCAAGACCCAGGACCCTGACCCAGGACCCAGACAAGACCCAAGACCCAGGACCCAAGACCCAGGACCCTGACCCAGGACCCAGACAAGACCCAGGACCCAGACCCAGGACCCAGACAAGACCCAAGACCCAGGACCCAAGACCCAGACAAGACCCAAGACAAAGACCCAGGACCCAAGACCCAGGACCCAAGACCCAGACCCAGACAAGACCCAGACCCAGACCCAGGACCCAGACAAGACCCTGGACCCAGACCCAGGACCCAGACAAGACAAAGACCCAAGACCCAGACCCAGGACCCAGGACCCAAGACCAACACCAAGACCCAGACCCAAGACCCAAGACCCAGGACCCAGACAAGACCCAGGACCCAAGACCCAGACCCAGGACCCAGACCCAGGACCCAAGACCCAGAACCAGAACCAGACCCAGGACCCAGGACCCAAGACCCAGACCCAGGACCCAAGACCCAGACCCAGACCCAGACATGACCCAGACCCAGGACCCAAGACCCAGGACCCAAGACACAGGACCCAAGACCCAGACCCAGGACCCAGACAAGACCCAGGACCCAGACCCAGGACCCAGACAAGACCCAGGACCCAGACCCAGGACCCAGACAAGACCCAGGACCCCAGACCCAAGACCCAGGACCCCAGACAAGACCCAGGACCCCAGACAAGACCCAGGACCCCAGACCCAGAAAAGACCCAAGACCCAGGACCCAGACCCAAGACCCAGACCCAGGACCCAGACAAGATCCAGACCCAGGACCAACCCAAGACCCAGACCCAGGACCCAAGACCTAGACCCAGGACCCCAGGACCCAGGACCCAGACCCAAGACCCAGACAAGACCCAGACAAGACCCCAGACCCCAGACCCAAGACCAAGACCCAAGACCCAAGACCCAGGAACCAAGACAAGACCCAGGACCCAAGACCCAGGACCCAAGACCCAGGACCCAAGACCCAGACCCAGACCCAGACAAGACCCAGACCCAGACCCAGGACCCAGACAAGACCCTGGACCCAGACCCAGGACCCAGACAAGACAAAGACCCAAGACCCAGACCCAGGACCCAAGACCCAGACCCAGGACCCAGGACCAGACAAGACCAACACCAAGACCCAGACCCAAGACCCAAGACCCAGGAACCAAGACAAGACCCAGGACCCAAGACCCAGGACCCAAGACCCAGGACCCAAGACCCAGACCCAGACCCAGACAAGACCCAGACCCAGACCCAGGACCCAGACAAGACCCTGGACCCAGACCCAGGACCCAGACAAGACAAAGACCCAAGACCCAGACCCAGGACCCAAGACCCAGACCCAGGACCCAGGACCAGACAAGACCAACACCAAGACCCAGACCCAAGACCCAAGACCCAGACCCAGGACCCAGACAAGACCCAGGACCCAAGACCCAGGACCCAAGACCCAGACCCAGGACCCAGGACCCAGACCCAGGACCCAAGACCCAGAACCAGAACCAGACCCAGGACCCAAGACCCAGACCCAGACCCAGGACCCAGGACCCAAGACCCAGACCCAGGACCCAAGACCCAGACCCAGACCCAGACATGACCCAGACCCAGGACCCAAGACCCAGGACCCAAGACACAGGACCCAAGACCCAGACCCAGGACCCAAGGCCCAGACCCAGGACCCAGACAAGACCCAGACCCAGGACCCAAGACCCAGGACCCAGACCCAGGACCCAGACAAGACCCAGGACCCAGACCCAGGACCCAGACAAGACCCAGGACCCCAGACCCAAGACCCAGGACCCCAGACAAGACCCAGGACCCCAGACAAGACCCAGGACCCCAGACCCAGAAAAGACCCAAGACCCAGGACCCAGACCCAAGACCCAGACCCAGGACCCAGACAAGATCCAGACCCAGGACCCAGACAAGACCCAGACCCAAGACCCAAGACCCAGACCCAGGACCCAAGACCTAGACCCAGGACCCCAGGACCCAGGACCCAGACCCAAGACCCAGACAAGACCCAGACAAGACCCCAGACCCCAGACCCAAGACCAAGACCCAAGACACAGGAACCAAGACAAGACCCAGGACCCAAGACCCAGACCCAAGACCCAGACCCAGGACCCAGGACCCAGACAATATCCAGGACCCAAGACCCAGTACCCAAGACCCAGACCCAGAACCCAAGACCCAGACCCAGACCCAGGACCCAGACAAGACCCAAGACCCAGACCAAAGACCCAGACCCAGACCCAAGACCCAGGACCCAGACAAGATCCAGGACCCAAGACCCAAGACCCAGACCCAGAACCCAAGACCCAGACCCAGACCCAGGACCCAGACAAGACCCAAGACCCAGACCCAGGACCCAGACCCAGACCCAAGACCCAGGACCCAGACCCAGACCCAGGACCCAAGACCCAGACCCAGACCCAGACCCAGGACCCAAGACCCAGGACAAGACCCAGGACCCAAGACCCAGACAAGACCCAGGACCCAGGACCCAAGACCAAGACCCAGACCCAGGACCCAAGACCCAGACCCAGACCCAGACATGACCCAGACCCAGGACCCAGGACCCAAGACCCAGACCCAGACCCAGGACCCAAGACCCAGGACCCAGGACCCAGGACCCAAGACCCAGACCCAGGACCCAAGACCCAGGACCCAAGACCCAGACAAGACCCAAGACCCAGGACCCAGACAAGACCAGGACCCAAGACAAAGACCCAGGACCCAAGACCCAGGACCCAGACAAGACCCAAGACCCAGGACCCAGAACCAGGCCCCAGGACCCAGACCCAGGACCCAAGACCCAAGAACCAGACCCAGACAAGACCCAGGACCCAGGACCCAGACCCAGACCCAAGACCGGGACCCAGGACCCAGACAAGATCCAGACCCAGGACCCAGACAAGACCCAAGACCCAGACCCAAGACCCAGACCCAGGACCCAGACAAGACCCAAGACCCAGGACCCAAGACCCAGGACCCAGGACCCAGGACCCAGACCCAAGACCAAGACCCAGACCCAGGACCCAAGACCCAGACCCAGACCCAGACATGACCCAGACCCAGGACCCAAGACCCAGACCCAGGACCCAGGACCCAGGACCCAAGACCCAGACCCAGACCCAGACCCAGGACCCAAGACCCAGGACCCAGGACCCAGGACCCAAGACCCAGACCCAGGACCCAAGACCCAGGACCCAAGACCCAGACAAGACCCAAGACCCAGGACCCAGACAAGACCCAGGACCCAGACCCAAGACCCAGACCCAGGACCCAGACAAGACCAGGACCCAAGACAAAGACCCAGGACCCAAGACCCAGACCCAAGACCCAGGCCCAAGACCCAAGACCCAGGCCCAGACCCAGACAAGACCCAGACCCAAGACCCAGGACCCAGAACCAGGACCCAGGACCCAGACCCAGACAAGACCCAGGACCCAGACAAGACCCAGGACCCAAGACCCAGACAAGACCCAGGACCCAAGACCCAAGACCCAAGACCCAGACCCAAGACCCAGACCCAGACAAGACCCAGGACCCAGGACCCAGGACCCAGGACCCAAGACCCAAGACCCAGACCCAGACAAGACCCAGACCCAGGACCCAGACCCAGGACCCAGGACCCAGACCCAGGACCCAGACAAGACAAAGACCCAAGACCCAGACCCAGGACCCAAGACCCAGACCCAGACCCAGGACCCAGACAAGACCCAGGACCCAGGACCCAGACCCAGGACCCAAGACCCAGGACCCAAGACCCAGACAAGACCAAGACCCAGACCCAAGACCCAGGACCCAAGACCCAGACAAGACCAAGACCCAGGACCCAAGACCCAGACAAGACCAAGACCCAGACCCAAGACCCAGGACCCAAGACCCAGACAAGACCAAGACCCAGACAAGACCCAGACCCAGGACCCAAGACCCAGACCCAGGACCCAGGACCAGACAAGACCAACACCAAGACCCAGACCCAAGACCCAGGACCCAAGACCCAGACCCAGGACCCAAGACCCAGGACCCAAGACCCAGACCCAGGACGCAGACAAGACCCAGGACCCAAGACCCAGGACCCAAGACCCAGACCCAGGACCCAGGACCCAGACCCAGACCCAGGACCCAAGACCCAGAACCAGACCCAGACCCAGGACCCAAGACCCAGACCCAGACTAGGGACCCAAGACCCAAGACCAAGACCCAGACCCAGGACCCAAGACCCAGACCCAGACTAGGGACCCAAGACCCAAGACCAAGACCCAGACCCAGGACCCAAGACCCAGACCCAGACCAGGGACCCAAGACCCAAGACCAAGACCCAGACCCAGGACCCAAGACCCAGACCCAGACCAGGGACCCAAGACCCAAGACCAAGACCCAGACCCAGGACCCAAGACCCAGACCCAGACCCAGACATGACCCAGACCCAGGACCCAAGACCCAGGACCCAAGACCCAAGACCCAGACCCAAGACCCAGGACCCAAGACCCAGACCCATGACCCAAGGCCCAGACCCAGGACCCAGACAAGACCCAGGACCCAAGACCCAGGACCCAAGACCCAGGACCCAGGACCCAGACCCAGACCCAAGACCCAGGACCCAAGACCCAGACCCAGGACCCAGGACCCAGACCCAGACCCAGGACCCAAGACCCAGACCCAGGACCCAGACCCTGGACCCAAGACCCAGACATGACCCAGACCCAGGACCCAAGACCCAGGACCCAAGACCCAGGACCCAGGACCCAGACAAGACCCAAGACCCAGGACCCAAGACCCAGACAAGACCCAGGAACTAAGACCCAGGACCCAGGACCCAGGACCCAAGACCCAGACCCAGGACCCAAGACCCAGGACCCAAGACCCAGACAAGACCCAAGACCCAGGACCCAGACAAGACCCAGGACCCAGACCCAAGACCCAGACCCAGGACCCAGACAAGACCAGGACCCAAGACAAAGACCCAGGACCCAAGACCCAGACCCAAGACCCAGGCCCAAGACCCAAGACCCAGGCCCAGACCCAGACAAGACCCAGACCCAAGACCCAGGACCCAGAACCAGGACCCAGGACCCAGACCCAGACAAGACCCAGGACCCAGACAAGACCCAGGACCCAAGACCCAGACAAGACCCAGGACCCAAGACCCAAGACCCAAGACCCAGACCCAAGACCCAGACCCAGACAAGACCCAGGACCCAGGACCCAGGACCCAGGACCCAAGACCCAAGACCCAGACCCAGACAAGACCCAGACCCAGGACCCAGACCCAGGACCCAGGACCCAGACCCAGGACCCAGACAAGACAAAGACCCAAGACCCAGACCCAGGACCCAAGACCCAGACCCAGACCCAGGACCCAGACAAGACCCAGGACCCAGGACCCAGACCCAGGACCCAAGACCCAGGACCCAAGACCCAGACAAGACCAAGACCCAGACCCAAGACCCAGGACCCAAGACCCAGACAAGACCAAGACCCAGGACCCAAGACCCAGACAAGACCAAGACCCAGACCCAAGACCCAGGACCCAAGACCCAGACAAGACCAAGACCCAGACAAGACCCAGACCCAGGACCCAAGACCCAGACCCAGGACCCAGGACCAGACAAGACCAACACCAAGACCCAGACCCAAGACCCAGGACCCAAGACCCAGACCCAGGACCCAAGACCCAGGACCCAAGACCCAGACCCAGGACGCAGACAAGACCCAGGACCCAAGACCCAGGACCCAAGACCCAGACCCAGGACCCAGGACCCAGACCCAGACCCAGGACCCAAGACCCAGAACCAGACCCAGACCCAGGACCCAAGACCCAGACCCAGACTAGGGACCCAAGACCCAAGACCAAGACCCAGACCCAGGACCCAAGACCCAGACCCAGACCAGGGACCCAAGACCCAAGACCAAGACCCAGACCCAGGACCCAAGACCCAGACCCAGACCAGGGACCCAAGACCCAAGACCAAGACCCAGACCCAGGACCCAAGACCCAGACCCAGACCCAGACATGACCCAGACCCAGGACCCAAGACCCAGGACCCAAGACCCAAGACCCAGACCCAAGACCCAGGACCCAAGACCCAGACCCAGGACCCAAGGCCCAGACCCAGGACCCAGACAAGACCCAGGACCCAAGACCCAGGACCCAAGACCCAGGACCCAGGACCCAGACCCAGACCCAAGACCCTAGGACCCAAGACCCAGACCCAGACCCAGGACCCAGGACCCAGACCCAGACCCAGGACCCAAGACCCAGACCCAGGACCCAGACCCAGGACCCAAGACCCAGACATGACCCAGACCCAGGACCCAAGACCCAGGACCCAAGACCCAGGACCCAGGACCCAGACAAGACCCAAGACCCAGGACCCAAGACCCAGACAAGACCCAGGAACTAAGACCCAGGAACCAGACAAGACCCAGGAACTAAGGACCAGGAACCAGTCCCAGGAACCAGACAAGACCAGGAACTAAGACCCAGGAACCAGACAAGACCCAAGACCCCAAGACCCAGGCCCAGACCAGGGACCCAAGACCCAAGACCAAGACCCAGACCCAGGACCCAAGACCCAGACCCAGACCAGGGACCCAAGACCCCCAAGACCCAAGACCAGACCCAGGACCAAGACCCACGACCCAGACCAGGGACCCAAGACCAAGACCAAGACCCCAGACCCAGGACCCAAGACCCAGACCCAGACCAGGGACCCAAGACCCAAGACCAAGACCCAGACCCAGACCCAAGACCCAGACCCCAGACCAGGGACCCAAGACCCAGCCAAGACCAAAGACCCAGAACCCAGGACCAGACCAGACCCAGACCCGAATGACCCTGACCCAGGACCCAGGACCCAAGACCAGACCCAAGACCCAGGACCCAAGACCCAGACCCAGGACCCAAGGCCCAGACCAGGACCCAGACAAGACCCAGGACCCAAACCCGACCCAGGACCAGACCCAGACCAAGACCCCACGCCAAGACCCAGACCCAGACCCAGGACCCAGGACCCAGGACCCAGACCCAGACCAGACCCAAGACCCAGACACAGGACCCAAGACCAGGACCCAGGACCCAGACCCAGGACCCAAGACCCAGACCCAGGACCCCAGGCACCCAGACAAGACCCAAGACCCAGGACCCAAGACCCCAGACAAGACCAAGGAATCCAGACAAGACCCAGGAACTAAGACCCAGGAACCAGGACCCAGAACCAGACAAAGACCCAGGAACTAAGGACCCAGGAACCCAGACAAGACCCCAAGACCCAAGGACCCAGGACCCAAGACCCAAGACCCAAGACCCCAAGACCCAAGACCCGGGACCCAAGACCCAGGACCCAAGGACCCAGGACCCAAGACCCAGGACCCAAGACCCAAGACCCAGACCCAGACCAGGACCCTCAACTGCCTGTTCAGGGGCAGAATGACAGATTTGTACCATGTCATCTCGGGGGTTTGAACTTGCAACCTTTCGATTACTAGTCCAGCACTCTAACCACTAGGCTACCCTTCTGCCTGGTTTTGGTCTTGGTCTTGTCTTGGTCTTGTTCTTGGTCTGGTCTTGTTCTTGGTCTTGGTCTTGGTCTGGGTCTTGGTCTTGGTCTGGGTCTTGGTCTTGGTCTGGTCTGGTCAAGACCAAAACCCAGAGCAGACCAAGACCAAGACCAGACCAAGAACAAGAACAAGACCAAGTCCCAGACCAAGAACAAGACCAAGAGCAGACGGCAGGGTAGCCTAGTGGTTAGAGCACTGGACTAGTAACCGAAAGGTTGCAAGTTCAAACCCTGAGCTGACAAGGTACAAATCTGTAATTCTGCCCCGAACAGGCCAGTTGACCCACAGTTGACCATGACCCAAGACCCAGGGACCACGAGACCCAGACCCCAGACCCAGGACCCAAGACCCATGACCCAGACAAGGACCAGGACCCAACAAGACCCAGACAGACCCAGACCAGACAAACCCAGGACCAGACCCAGGACCCA
>NW_022263717.1:0-45007 GCF_002021735.2 Oncorhynchus kisutch
AACAAAAGGCTACGCTGTGTTCCAATATATTTCACTGTGATTTTCATGAATAGGAAAGATTTTCTAGGAAGATTTATGTCCGTTGCATTATGCTAATTAGTGTCAGATGATGATAACGGTCCGTTCACGGGCTGGGTGTTACTACAGGTTAAGTTACATGGCCTACTAATATTATTGAAACCGAAAGGATGAGAGTAGAATAGATAGAGTAGCGCTTCCAGACACATTCTAACATGATGTCTTAAAGGAGGACTGTAGCATCTAATGATGAAACATTATGGAGTCTTAAAGGAGGACTGTAGCATCTAATTTTGAAACATTATGGAGTCTTAAAGGAGGACTGTAGCATCTAATGATGAAACATTATGGAGTCTTAAAGGAGGACTGTACCATCTAATAATGAAACATTATGGAGTCTTAAAGGAGCCTTGTAGTATCTAATGATGAAACATTATGGAGTCTTAAAGGAGGACTGTAGTATCTAATGATGAAACATTATGGAGCCTTAAGCTTTAATTTGTGGTATTGCACTTGTGAATGCATGAAAGTGAAATATTTCCCCAAAAAATAATATTATATTTTATATATATTTTGCACTCTGCAATTTCACCGGATTTTGTTGAAATGTTCCGCTAGCGGAATCCCTAGCCATAACAGGTTTTAATGTGTTTGAGCCAATCAGTTGTGTTGTGACAAGGTAGGGGTGGTATACAGAAGATAGCCCTATTGGGTAAAATACGAAGTCCATATTATGTCAATAGCAGCTCAAATAAGCAAAGAGAAACAACAGTCCATTACTTTAAGGACCACCACAAGAATGGAAGATCCAGAGTTACTTCTGATGCATAAGTTCATTAGAGTTACCAGCCTTAGAAATTGCAGCCCAAATAAATGCTTCACAAAGTTCAAGTAACAGACACATCTCAACATCATCGGTTCAGAGGAGACTGCGTGAATCAGGCATTCATGGTCGAATTGCTGCAAGGAAACCACTACTAAAGGACACCAATAAGAAGAAGAGACTTGCTTGGGCCAAGAAACACGAGCAATGGACATTAGACCGGTGGATATCTGTCCTTGGGTCTGATGAGTCCAAGTTTGAGTATTTGGTTCCGAACGTGTCTTTGTGAGACGAGGAGTAGATGAACAGATTATCTCCGCATTTGTGGTTCCCACCGTGAAGCATGGAGGAAGAGATGTGATGGTGTGCGGGTGCTTTGCTGTTGACAATGTCAGTGATTTATTTATTCAAGTCACACTTAACCAGCATGACTACCACAGCATTCTGCAGGGATATGCCATCCCATCTGGTTTGGGCTTAGTTCCACTGTCATTTGTTTTTCAACAGGACAATGACCCAACACACCTCCAGGCTGTGGAAGAGCTATTTGACCAAGAAGGAGAGTGATGGACTGCTGCATCAGATGACCTGGCCTACACAATCCCCTGACCTCAACCAAATCGAGATGGTTTGGAATGAGTTGGATCGCAGAGTGAAGGAAAAGCAGCCTACAAGTTCTCATCATATGAGGGAACTCATAAAAGGATTCCAGGTGAAACTGGTTGAGAGAAAGCAAGGGTGGCAACTTTTGAAGAATAAAATATATATTTTGATTTAACACTTGTGATTACTACATGATTCCATGTGTTTTTTTTATCATTTTGATGTCTTCTCTATTATTCTACTATGTACAAAATAGTAAAAATAAAGAAAAACCCTTTAATGAGTAGGTGAGTCCAAACTTTTGACTGGTACTGTACATTAAATTCCCTGACAACAGCTCCAGTGGACATTCCTGCAGTCAGCATGCCAATTGCCCGCTCCCTCAGAGATCTGTGGCATTGTTGTGTGACCAAACTGCACATTTTCGAGTAGCCTTTTATTATCCCCAGATCAAGGTACACCTGTGTAATAACCAAGCTGTTCAATCAATTCTTGATATGCCACACCTGTCAGGTGGATGGATTATCTTGGCAAATAATACATTTTGGCTGACAGGGATGTAAAAAATTCTGCAAACTTTTTTTTCAGCTCATGAAACATCCAACACTTTACCTTTTGTGTTTATATTTTTGTATAATGTAGTTCCTATCAGTTTTAGGAACATTTACCCAAATATTTCACCTTATTTTTTACCCAAAATATGACATCAGCGATAATCAAAATGTTGAAAATCTGCAAATGTCTAAATAAGAAATTGGTCCATTTAAACAGCAATGTGTAGAACCCTTTCAACAACGGGGAGATGTTACTGATGTGCTTTGTATCTTCGATGTAAAAATAAGTTTTGGACTTCCATACAAAATTACTTCTTTAGTTATTTTATGTTTAAGGAAGTGTGTAGGTCACATTCTGTATCATACAGCTATGAAAGTTATATATTTAGAACCACCTGTTCAATTGGAATCCAGCGATATCTGTGTCTTCAGTGTCCTAGAACTGTCTAGGTTTTTGTGTTCTGACTTGTAAAACAGGATGAATAAAATAAGTAATGTAAACAGCAGTAATTACCAGGAAGCTCTACATTTGTTTTAAAATTACACTAAGATTGTTAAAACTGGCCCAAGGTTATTGAGAGATCTGATTTGGGATTTACTCTCGTAGCAAGGTTGTTTTATCATGTGGTTTCATTCGGGTCTCTATTTTAAAATAACACTGTATTTGGCAGGAGAAAGACCAGACTCAGAGGAACCAGAGCCAGGGACGTCCAAACCAGCAAGGCGACACAGGTGCTCCCACTGTGGAAAGAGTTGTAACCAGAAAGCACACCTGAAAGCTCATGAGAGAATACACACAGGGGAGAAGCCTTACCACTGCTCCCAGTGTGGAAAGCGTTTCAACCAAAAAGCAACCCTGAAACAACACGAGAGAATACACACAGGAGAGAAGCCTTATCACTGCTCCCAGTGTGGAAAGAGTTGTAACAATTTAGGGAACCTGAAACAACATAAGAGAATACACACAGGGGAGAAGCCTTACCACTGCTCCCAGTGTGGAAAGTGTTTCAACCAGTCAAGGGAGCTGAAACAACACGAGAGAATACACACAGGGGAGAAGCCTTACCACTGCTCCCAGTGTGGAAAGTGTTTCAACCAGTCAAGGGAGCTGAAACAACACGAGGGAATTCACACAGGGGAAAAGCCCTACCACTGCTCCCAGTGTGGAAAGAGTTTTAACCATTTAGGGAACTTGAAACAACATGAGAGAATACACACAGGGGAGAAGCCTTACCACTGCTCCCAGTGTGGACAGCGTTTCAACCAAAAAGCACCCCTGAAACAACACGAGAGAATACACACAGGAGAGAAGCCTTATCACTGCTCCCAGTGTGGAAAGAGTTTTAACAATTTAGGGAACCTGAAACAACATGAGAGAATACACACAGGGGAGAAGGCTTACCACTGCTCCCAGTGTGGAAAGTGTTTCAACCAGTCAAGGGAGCTGAACCAACACGAGAGAATACACACAGAGGAGAAGCCTTACCACTGCTCCCAGTGTGGAAAGTGTTTCAACCAGTCAAGGGAGCTGAAACAACACGAGAGAATACACACAGGGGAGAAGTCTTACCACTGCTCCCAGTGTGGAAAGAGTTTCAACAATTTAGGGAACCTGAAACAACATGAGAGAATACACACAGGGGAGAAGCCTTACCAATGCTCCCAGTGTGGAAAGCGTTTTAACAATTTAGGGAACCTGAAACAACATGAGAGAATACACTCAGGGGAGAAGCCTTATCACTGCTCCCAGTGTGGAAAGAGTTTTAACAATTTAGGGAACCTGAAACAACATGAGAGAATACACACAGGGGAGAAGCCTTTCCACTGCTCCCGGTGTGGAACGTGTTTCAAATGGTCAGGGGAGCTGAAACAACATGAGAGAATACACACAGGGGAGAAGCCTTACCACTGCTCCCAGTGTGGAAAGAGTTTTAACAATTTAGGGAACCTGAAACAACATGAGAGAATACACTCAGGGGAGAAGCCTTATCACTGCTCCCAGTGTGGAAAGAGTTTTAACAATTTAGGGCACCTGAAACAACATGAGAGAATACACACAGGGGAGAAGCCTTACCACTGCTCCCAGTGTGGAAAGTGTTTTAACCAGAAAGGACACCTGAACCAACATGGGAAAATACACACAGGGGAGAAGCCTTAACACTGCTCCCAGTGTGGAAAGGGTTGTAACCAGTTATGGGACCTGAAAACACATGAGAGAATACACATAGGGGAGATGTCCTGCCATTGCAATGTTAGTGATTCTGAAAATACTTGAGAGAATACATACAGGAGAAAAGCCGTACCACTGTTACCAGTGTGGAAAGAGTTTTTCCCACTTATGTCAACTGAAAACACATAAGAGAATACACACAGGAGAGAAGCCTTACCACTCCTCCCAGTGTTCAAAGAATTTTAACAAATTAGGGAAGCCTTAAAAAGCACATTAGAGGGCCTCCCGGGTGCCGCAGTGGTTAAGGGCTGTGCCACCAGAGACTCTAGGTTCGCGCCCAGGCTCTGTCGCAACCGACCGTGACCGGGAGGTCCATGGAGCGACGCACATTTGGCCTGGCGTCGTCTGGGTTAGGGACGGTTTGGCCGGTAGGGATCTCCTTGTCTCATCGCGCACCAGCGACTCCTGTGGCGGGCCGGGCGCAGTGCGCGCCAGCCAAGGTCGCCAGGTGCACGTTGTTTCCTCCAACACATTGGTGCGGCTGGCTTCCGGGTTGGATGCGCGCTGTGTTAAGAAGCAGTGCGATTTGGTTGGGTTGTGTATCGGAGGACGCATGACTTCAACCTTCGTCTCTCCCGAGCCCGTACGGGAGTTGTAGCAATGAGACAAGTAGCTACTAACAATTGGATACCACGATATTGGGGAGAAAAAGGGGGGTAAAATAAAAAATGAAAACACATGAGACTGCACACAGGGGAGAAGCTTTACCACTGCTCCCAAGGTGCAAAGCGTTTGCCCATTTAGGAAGCCTGAAAGAACACATGAGAAGGCTTACAAAATACTCAGACTGTGGGAAAACATATTACTCATCACAGTCACTTCAACGTCATGAGAGAATCCACACAAAAGAGAAGAATATCTTGTAATATTGATATTTCACATCACATTGACTTAAAATTCATCAGAGAACATACACAGTGCTCCCTTTGTCTTATATTGTTGACTGACAATGTGTTTACTTGTTTTTACCAGATGAAATTAAGTGGTACAGGGTATACTCAAACATATATTTGTTTTTATTAGAAAACATGAATTGAATATGGAGTCTGTCAGTTTGAATATAAAGAAGATCAGGTTCCTTTTTTTAAACTCTTTGTGTTTATCTGGGTGTGTCATTCCTCCAGCACTACAGATAATCAAGTGATATTTGCATGTGATGCATTAGTTCCATTGTTGACATTTGCATTGTTGGCCCACTGATGATTTAATGAAATGAAAATGTTCAGACTCTGTAATGGAAAATGTTAATTGTTTGTGTGTCCACATAACTGAGTATGTGACTAACCTTGTGAAACTGTCCTATTATAAGCTCCTGTTCTTGGGAGTATCATCCTGTGTTGCAAACCAATTTGCACCTGTGTCCTTGTATGAATAAAGTCCCGCCCAGGAACAGGAAACTATAAAGGTATGTGCTCATCACCCAATGCTTCAGGAATTCAGACTGTCTACACTGCGCTGTGTAACTCTGTTATTCTCTCTGAGCTCAGAAATAAAGAATCTTGGTTTGACTTGGACTCCAGCAGATCCTTATTTTATAATATCCACCACAACTCTCCCAAGGATTGCTGTTTATCATTGTCTCAAAGAAGAGTTCCTCGTTCCACTTTCCTGGGGGAATTTACAAGCCTCCCACTGATTGAATAAACATGGTTTCCACAGGTAACATTTTGTGTTTCACCCAACCAGCAACCTAAATCCAATGACAGGTGACATTTAGTGTAGATTTCATGTTGAATTCACTTTAGTTGAGGACTCAAAGAAATGTAAATAGAAACTAGATGTTGAACTGACATCTGTGCCCAGTGGGCTGGTTTGAATAAGCAGCAGGTGTTGGATCGATATCCACCTTAGTAGCTAAGTTTCCATGTAATTTGAGACAGATTTTCATGTGAATATTCTCAAATCTGCATACAACAATATATACATTTTCCCACCAGAAATGTTTCTATCAAACACATTTATTGCGGATTAAAGGCTTTGCGTGACAAATAAATAACTTTTTCTGTTAAATTCCCAATTGTTTCCATCGCATTTTCAACTCTACTGATGGTTTAATGAAACTGTTGCATTATATAGCAAAACTTCTCTTGTCCCGTGCACTGTAGCCAGCAGCTCATAGATACAGTGTTGGTAGGCTACCTACATGATGAGATTATTATGGATGAGAGCGATATTATTTTATTTGTCAAATGGCAGCCAAGCATCAATCATCATGTCACCAGAATAAGACCCTCAAAATGTATTGGAATGGAGCATCAAGCTCATCACGTGCACTTTCACCACAGTGTGAAGTTCATAACTTATTTCATCTGTAGCCTAATAAACTACATGGGTTCCCAAGTCGTAGTGGGAGGACCAGACAATATATCATCACGTGACTCCAAGTTAACTAAGATGTGATGGTATTATATAAATATTTGCTCATAAAGGAGTTTCCACCTCCATTTCTCGCTTATACATTTTTACTGAAACAAAAAGTCCCCACCATGTCAAACGAACTAACATATAGTTTGTCGGCTTTTATAAAATTGTTCAGGCATATCCTGTTTCCGTCAGCCCGGTCATTACTTTTGAAATGGTTGGATCAATATCCACCTTCATGATGTGGATGAAGCCTGATTTGGAATGTCTGAGTAGTTCTATATGATGTCATAATACACTCTGATAATCAAGTGATATTTGGAATGTCTGAGTAGTTCTATCTGATGTCATAATACACCCCTCTGATAGTGATACATTTGCTCCATTGTTTCCATGTCAGTTGGTTTCCCACTCTGATTTATATCTGACAGAGGGGCTTTAAATGAATAGTATGGTGACATCTTAGTGTGTCTTGAAGTAAATAGAATTATTAATCATAAACTCCTATAGCAACAATACACTGCAGCTTTGACATCAAGAAGAGAATGGGCTGATGGGTGGTGGTGCTACTCTATAGGTAAGGCTGTTCAATATGAATGTTCAATACACACAATAGGTTGATCAGTAGCCAGTTAACTAGCTGTACAGTCCTATATGAATTTTCAATACACACAATAGGTTGGTTATGGAGGTGATGTACCACATTCAAAGTCCTGCAATAAGAGCTAAGATGCTAATATTCTTTGTAAACTATACATAGTTGTGTTCTGTGGTTGTCACTGAGTTGGCTGATATCCCATTTTATGGGGTCACTCCACAGTTAAGGCTGTACAGTGCCTATACAAAGTCTACACTTTGCTCCTTTCATATTGCTTTTGATCCTGACAAGCATACCCATAACATGATGCTGCCACCACAATACTTATTGTGTGGTTAATGTGTGGTCTATCTCCAGGTCATCAGACTGTTAAATAGTCACCTCTAGCCGGCCTCCGCCCAGTACCCTGCCCTGAACTTAGTCACTGTTACTAGCCGTCTACCACCCAGTACTCCACCCTGTATTCTAGTCAAGGCTCATCCTATATAACTACTACTGTACACACCTTTTATATTCATATACGGTCCATAATGTCTAGACACACCATCATATACATTTTAAACCAACTGTATATATTTATATTCCAGACTCTGACATTCCTCGTTCTACCATTTCTATATTTCAAAATCCTTAAAATGAATTGTAGGGAAAATCAGTAGGTCACACAAATGACTATTTCTAAACAAAGATAATAGACAAGTAGAATGGGAGAGGTTTCTTATACTATCTATACTTACTCAGTGAAGAGACTCCAGGGATGGTGATGAAGGCTGTAGGAATGAAGATCAGACAGTGAAGAGACTCCAGGGACGGAGATGAAGGCTGTAGGAATGAAGATCAGACAGTGAAGAGACTCCAGGGACAATGATGAAGGCTGTAGGAATGAAGATCAGACAGTGAAGAGACTCCAGGGGCGGTGATGAAGACTGTAGGAATGAAGATCAGATAGCAATTCTGGTCCTGTGGTCAGGTGGGGGAGTGGTCGATCCAGCCAATGATTGTGAGGAAGCATGCAGGGAACAGGCTCCTTTCTACTACCATTCTGGGGTCTGGATACATGCCAACAAAGACTACAACTGCTTCAAACAATGGGAGTGGCTACCATTGACCATCACACTTTCTTTCATAACCAGGAAGCCCATGTTGAGCCAGCAGTGTTCCCACTATGGAAGAGGGAGAAGGAAGCCGTCATCCAGTCTCTCAGAAAACCATGTTGAGCCATCAGTGTTCTCACTATGGAAGAGGGAGCAGGAAGACATCATCCAGGGACAAGGACAAAGGTGCAGCACTGGTGTTAGTAGCTGATGACAGAAGTGACAGCCTGGACACAGCAAAGTTTGACGCGATCAGTGTTGTTGAGCAGAGAATCAACCAGATTGATTCACAGTCAGTGTTGTTGAGCAGAGAATCAACCAGATTGATTCACAGTCAGTGTTGTTGAGCAGAGAATCAACCAGAGTATCAACCAGATTGATTCACAGTCAGTGTTGTTGAGCAGAGAATCGAGCAGAGAATCAACCAGAGGATCAACCAGATTGATTCACAGTCAGTGTTGTTGAGCAGAGAATCGAGCAGAGAATCAACCAGAGGATCAACCAGATTGATTCACAGTCAGTGTTGTTGAGCAGAGAATCAACCAGATTGATTCACAGTCAGTGTTGTTGAGCAGAGAATCAACCAGATTGATTCACAGTCAGTGTTGTTGAGCAGAGAGTCAACCAGATTGATTCACAGTCAGTGTTGTTGAGCAAAGAATCAGCCAGATTGATTCACAGTCAGTGTTGTTGAGCAGAGAATCAACCAGATTGATTCACAGTCAGTGTTGTTGAGCAGAGAATCAACCAGAGAATCAACCAGGTTGTTGAAGTTATTCAGGTGAATAATACATTTGATTTGTTTAATTCTGTTTTATTCAATTAGAATAATTTACTCTGAATGAGAACAAGCGTTATGCATTATAACATCGATTGACTAAATTATGACGTTGACAGATTTGTAGTAAAACCAGGGTTGGAGTCAAATCCATTTAATTTCCAGTCAATTCAGAAAGTAAACCAAATTCCACATTTTCCTCATTGAAAACCATAGAAGAGAATTGGAATTTTCAGTTTACTTCCTGAATTTACTGGAATATTCTAAAATTTATTAAATTGGGAGGTTTTCCTCATGAATCTGCACAACAACACCCTATAATGACGAAGCAAAAACAGGATTAGAAATGTTTGCAAATGCATTTAAATATTAAAACTGAAATATCACATTTAAATAAGTATTCAGAACCTTAACTCAGTGCTTTGTTGAAGCACTTTTGCCAGTGATTATAGCCTCAAGCCGCCTTGGGTATGACACTACAATCTTGGCACCCCTGTATTTGTGGAGTTTCTCCCATTCTTCTCTGCAGATCCTCTCAAGATCTGTCAGGTTGGATGGAGAGCGTCACTGCGCAGCAATTTTCAGGATTTCTTCAGAGTTGTTCGATCTGGTTCAAATCCGGGCTCTGGCTGGGCCACTCATGGACATTCAGAGACTTGTCCCAAAGCCACTTCTATGTTGTCTTCGCTGTGTGCTTAGGGTCGTTGTCCTGTTGGAACGTGAACCTGAGGTCCTGAGTGCTCTTGAGCAGGTTTTCATCAATTATCTCTCTGTACTTTGCTCCGTACATCTTTCCCTCGATCCTGACTAGTCTCCCAGTCCCTGCCGCTGAAAAATATCCCCAATAACACCATGATATTGCCATCACCACGATTCACCGTAAGGATGGTGCCAGGTTTCCTCCAGACCTGACGCTTGGCATTCAGGCCAAAGTGTTTAATCTTGGTTTCATCAGATCAGAGAATCTTGTTTCTCATGGTCTGAGAGTCCTTTAGGTGCCTTTTGGCAAACTCCAAACAGACTTTCATGTGCCTTTTACTGAGAAGTGGCTTCCGTCTGGCCACTCTACCAAAAAGGCCAAATTGGTGGAGTGCTGCAGAGATGGTTGTCCTTCTGGAAGGTTCTCCCATCTCCACAGAGGAACTCTTGAGCTCTGTCAGAGTGACCATCGGGTTCTCAGTAACGTCCCTGAGCAAGGCCCTTCTCCCCCAATTGTTCAGTTTGGCTGGGCGGGCCAGCACTAGGAAGTCTTGGTGGTTCCAAACTTTCCATTTAAGAATGATGGCGGCCACTGTGTTCTTTAGGACCTTCAATGCTGCATATTTTCTTAACACTTATTTTTCTTATCTACGTTGTTGGTTAAGGGCTTGTCAGTAAGCATTTCACGTTAAGATCTACACCTGTTGTATTCAGCGCATGTGACAAATAATATTTGATTGTAACTAAATATGAAGTATGTCAGTTTCAATGTTACGGTCTTTGATTCAATTATATGTTTGAAACTCAAGCTGTGTGTGTTTATCTGCGTCATTCCTTGATCATTCCTTGTGGTCCTGTAGCTCAGTTGGTGGAGTATAGTGCTTGTTAAACCAGGGTAGTGGGTTTGATTCCTGGGACCACCCATATGTAAAGTGTTTGCACACATGACTGCAAATCCCTTTGGATAAACATGTATGCTAAATGGCAGATATATCCACTGATTATACCAAAAATTTGGAACAACTTCCTAATATGGAGTTGGACCCTCCCCTTTTCCCCTCAGAACAGCCTCAATTCATTGAGTTATGGACTCTTCAAGCTGTCGAAAGTGTTCCACAGGGATGCTGGCCCATGTTGACTCCAATGCTTCCCACAATTGTGTCAAGTTGGCTGGGTGTCCTTTGGGTGCAGTGGGGTCTCCTCAGAGGAGGAAGGGGAGAACCATCGTGCTCAGTTATTTTCTGAAAAATAAAAATGGCAAAATATTTAAAAGTGGTCCTTTTTAGATGAAACCATACTAAATATAATCACGTCACCAAATAATTTATTAAAACATACTATTTTGCATCCTCCTCTGGGTACATTGACTTCAATACAAAACCTAGGAGGATTATGGTTCTCAAGGCTTCCATAGACTTACACAGTTATTATGACAACTTCCGGAGGACATCCTCCAACCCATCAGAGCTCTTGCAGCATGAACTGACATGATGTCCAACCAATGAAAGGATCAGAGAATGAATCTAGTACTGAAAGCATAAGCTACAGCTAGCTAGCACTGCAGTGCATAACATGTGGTGAGTAGTTGACTAAAAGAGAGAAAAATACAATAGTTGAACAGTTTTGAACAAATTATTTCATTCCAAAATGAAGGAGAAGCGAGAGAGAGATATTTCGTCATTTATTTTCCACTTTCAGTTTCACTTACTTAGCTAGCAAATGCAGCTATCTAGTTTAGTCTACTCAAACACTTGGCTCAAACAAAGGGATGCTATGTTAACTAGCTGGCTATGACTATCCAACACAACACTGGAACTCTTCCAAGTCAAGGCAAGCTTTTGGTTTGACTAATTTATTGCCACTGGGACCCGCCAAGGTAAGTGCTAAACTGCTTACTGACTGTACACTGTAACGTTACTACATGATTGTAGCAGGTTTACTAACGAGTTAGTTCTATTAGCTCTGTTGACTATGATGTTATTTTAGCTAATATTGTGACAACAATGTAAGCTGTGTGTAGCAGTTATGAAATGGTTTGGCTTGGAAAGGTTTTTTCTCCTGGTGACATACAGCTGATGTGTTGTGCATTGAAGTACAGAAACAAAGGGAGAAGGTGATAAGAGGAGAGCACATAGATGCAAGAAGGAATACAACGTGTCTGTAATGAAAGTGAACTGTGTTTATGCATGATCAGGGGTGTATTCATTCCGCCGATTCTGTTGACAAACGTTTAAATGGAACAAAACGGGGATAAACATACCTGAATTTGTCCAGTAATATCTCTATTTCAGCTAGATGCAGGCAAGAGTGTGCAAGGCAGTATTGAATGTGTCACTGTCTGTCTATGTGGCACTGTATGTCATCGCAAAATGTTCTCTCGACCTGTGTGAACCTACATTCTAAACTTTCATTCATAGGCTAGGTTGTTACCTCATGATGGGTATAGGGACAATTAGAGTATCATGTAGTAGCCTAAACCTATTGCTGTTACATTGAACAGGGTGAGTGAAATATGAATGACAGTCGTCCAATATGCTGTAATAGAATTAAGGCCATGCTCATGAAAAAACAAATTGTCCTGCCTCATCTTAAACGGCACAAACCACCACTGTTTGGGTGGTGGACCACTCTTGGTACACATGGGAAACTGTTGAGCTGAAAAACCCAGCAGCGTTGCAGTTCTTGACACAAACCGGTGCGCCTGGCACCTACTACCATACCCCGTGCAAAGTAACTTAAATATTTTGTCTTCCCCATTAACTCTCCAAATGGCACACATGCACAATCCATGTCTCATGTCTCAATGCTTAAAAATCCTTATTTAACCTGTCTCCCCCCTTCATCTACATGGATTGAAGTGGATTTAACTAGTGACATCAGTAAGGGATCATAGCTTTAGCCTGGATTCACCTAGTCTTTCTAAGTCATGGAAGGAGCAGGTGTTCTTAATGTTTTGTCTACCCAGTGTATAGCACTACAGATAACCAAGTGCTATTTGCATGTGATGCATTTGTTCTGTTGTTTACAGGATGATTTGTATCTTATAGAGCGTGGCTTTAAGGGAATAGTGTGGTCACGTGAAGATAAAAACGATTGTGAAAAATGAACAGAGAAAATGTATATCAACACACTACCTATTCATATAAGTATTTATTAATCATCTACATATTCATATTGAGCTTCTACGTCTGTGTACCGGAACGTATTATTTGGAAGAGAAAATGTATCAGCTTATTATTAAATAATTATGACGTTCTTTCCAATACAAAAAGTGTAGTAACTATTGTTTCCAAACTGCGTTACCCACTCCAGTCAGCAGATGGCGATGAGCGTCTTTCAGTTGACTCTTCTTGCGTGACGTATAATGGACTGGACGGACGCTTCTTCAGGAACAACAACGCGGATACTATTTCAACCACCTCGATAGCTTGCTAGCCAACATAAAACTGAAAGATTGACGTTTTAGACCATGTTAATGTACATCAGCTAATCTCAGTGTTTTAAACAAGTTTCGGTTGACGTATCAACTGGTTCAATTTGCAAACGTGTTAAAGATTGATACTGAGCCTAGCACTAGGCTAGACGCTAATGCTAGCTAGCTACATAACATCCCTGACCATGAGGTCACTAAACTACTCCTCCCTTGCTAATGAAGAGGGGGTCTGCTGTTTGGAGAAAGAATCTTTCAGAATGAAAAAGGAGGAAGAGGAGGCTGTTATAGTGAAAGAAGAGAAAGAACCGTTTAGAGAGGAAGAGGATGCTATCTCAATAAAGGTGAAGGAGGAAGACGTTTTGGGAGTGAAAGAGGAAGAGACAGAATATCAGATTAACACCAGTGAGTACTGTCTTCAACAGGGGCACAAACTATGCCGTTGTTGAACTAATGTGTGGTTTTGAAGTGGCATTCTACTGAAGTTCTACACTTGAATATGTTGTTCAGTACTGTAGGAATTGTTAAAGGGTCAATCTGCCATTGGTTCATATATTTTAGGGACTTTTCAATTAGATGTATTGAATTCTCCATGTGGTCTACATTAAAGTTCCCCTCATCTAATATAACAGGCTTTTAAAATTCTATATTGGTGCATATTTTCTACTTAAAATAACAAAAGCCACCCATTTTGTGGAACGACCCTTTTACATTTGCATCACAAACAATATTTTAGGAAATCATGATAAAAGTGGCCATTTTAGACATATGCATGCCTCTTGTAAGACTCTATGATTGCAATAGATGGTCATAAGTTTCCCATCTGTTTGATGTTCTCATTCACACAGGAGAGACACATGACTATTGTGGATCCTCTGGGAAGCCTCAACAACATCCTGATGCTGACGAGGAAGAGAAGAGTCTCTCCAGATCAGAACACCAGATGGTACAGCTTGGTCTGGTCTAGCATACAGCTTTCTCTATTGGGGTCTGGGCTGTGTTTCTGTAGAGCACTTTATGACAACAGTGACATCAGCATCCATAATGATGTGCGTCTGTGTCCCCTCTTTATGGTTACCAGGACAACGCTAGCCCTTCCACCCTCCCGGAGTCCCCGTGTCATGCCTCTCCTGTTAGCACCTTACTGCTGGTTATGAAGAGGTTGTCTGTGCTGCTGGTGGACTGCAGAAAAACAATGGGGCTGAGTGGAACTGTGGGAGGAGGAGAAGAGAGGAAAGGATCAGATTTGACTCAAAGTAAGTGCTGTAGTTCAGTTTGAACAAATAAATAGATCTATTCATTGGTATCTGTTACCAGGACAACCAGCACTGTTCTGTTCGTTGTCAGGAAGATAGACTGATGGATATGGATGTTATGAATATCATAACACTGAAAAAGGATTCTGCCAATGAAAAGAGATAAAGCAGTAGACCATATAAAACCTTGATTAAAGTTAGCTTTGGAGAGAAAGTTTCAAGATGATCCAATGTAAGGTGCTTGTTTTACAAAAACTTATCCTTAAAACATTATGGATGTTACATTGCCTGTCCCAGTCAACCCCCCTATCTTTACAAGACTGTTGAACAGGCAAACTAAACTCTAGACACTGTTAATTAATTAACTAATACTGGAGGAAAGCTGTGATCAGGCTGCCTACTCAAGAGAAAGCTTCAAACTGTAACCAGTGCCTGCAACCTTGTTCAGGTTATCAATCAACCTACCAGGGTAGTTACAAACAGTACAGAAATTGAATCAACATATTTTGATCATATCCTTACTATTGCTGCAGAAATTAGTTTGAAAGCAGTATCCAAATTCATCGGCTGTTGTGATCACAATATAGTAGTCATATCTAGGAAAACCAAAGTTCCAAAAGGCTGGGCCTAATGTTCTATATAAGAGATCATACAATTGTTTGTGGTGATTCCTATGTTGTTGATGTTATTAGGTTCTTTTTTTTTCACAGTAAATAACTCACGAACTCTAGAGAAGCTTTAACCAAGTTGAATTACTCCCAAATGTTCTGTACATCTGTAATTCAGACAACCCAACATTTGTTCCATCCAGATATGTCTCACTTAAGACACTCCCTCTCTCCAATCCTTACATCTTATGGTTCCACAGGAAGAGAGTAAAGAGGGTAACAGGATACCAGACCTTTATCTCCCTGATGAGAATCTGTCCTGACCTCAACCTCTCCTTCATCTAATCCACAGATGTTCGTCTCCCCTGTTTCACACTTTGCTCTCCTCTCGTCCACCCAACACATTCCAAAGCCACCTGTCTTTCTTCAGAGAACCATTAACTTCTGACATAACAGCCAGTCTCTTTCACTTCCTATCACTTCTTTAATGTCTCCATGTTCAAAGTTTAGCCGATTCCAACAATGGAAACAATATTTGTTGGTCCGTGGTGTGTAATGACGAGCAACCAGACGCTTGCCTGTGACACATTTATGAAATTGCTTATCCCAGTTACTGATAAGCATGCACCCATTAAGAAAATGACTATAAAAACTGTTAAATCCACGTGGATTGATGAGGAATTTAAAAATGGTATGATGAAGAGGGAGGCAAAAGAGATGGCTTATAGGTCTGGCTGAATAACCGATTGGCAAACCTATTGCAAATTGAGAAATCATGTGACTAAACTGAATAAAAAATAAGAAACTACACTATGAAACAAAGATAAATGACATGAAGAATGATTGTAAAAAGCTTTGGAACACCTTCAATTAAATTTTGGGTAAAAAAATCAACAATGTCATGGTGTCTGACTACGTGGATGGAAAATGATTGAGGATAATAGCGGCCGATATTGCCAGTTCTATTCGCATTATCTTCAATTTAAGCCTACTAGAAAGTGTGTTCCCTAGTGAGACAGCATAGGATAACACAGCATTATCGGCATAATTCATCGTTCAGCTTTGTCTCCTAAAACATGTTCTTTTCTCAAACTCAGAACCATAAACCAATCCTCCAGGCATATATCAAATCCATCCTATCTTGACAAGATCACAGAGAAACACTGACTGGCACACAGACATTGTGGAGCCAAGAGATACACGCTTGACCTCTCTCCGGCCCAAACAACTTAGTCTTGACATAGAACAGATACTGCAACCCCGCCACAGTATTATACAAAAATAACATTCTGATGAGAAGTAACTTACAAACATATGATGAATATAAAACATCTTACCTATGTTACCAACCATTTCTGATTATTCCCCAACAGCTGTCTAACAGAACACAGTGTTCTTTAATGGAAGCCTGTACAACAAAATCAAGGTAGAATCAGGAATTCCCCAGGGCAGCTGTTTGGCACCTTCTTTTTTCAATCTTTACCAACAACATGCCAGTGACATTTAAGTAAAGCCAGTGTGTCTATGTATGCGGATGACTCAACACTGTACACATCAGCTACTACAGCGACTGAAATGACTGCAACATTTAACATAGAGCTGCAGTTAGTTTCAGAATGGGTGTCAAGGAATAAGTTAGTCCTAAATATTTCTGATCACCTTAAGTTACATGGCCTACTACGCTAATTCTGTAGCGGTGGGGGGTAAATATGAAGATTTTGTTGGTGCGCCAGGCAGGTATTAACCCTAGTTATTAAAGTTAGTTATTACCTATTATAACATTGTTATTATTATTATTAAATATTATTAAATCCGAAAGGATGAGAGTAGAATAGATAGAATAATGCTTCCAGACACATTCTAAAAATGGTGTAGACTTAGAGGACTGTAGCATCTAATGATGAAGCATTATGGAGTCTTAAAGGAGGACTGTAGCATCTAATGATGAACCATTATGGAGTCTTAAAGGAGGACTGTAGCATCATGAGGTAGTCACCGGGAATTCATTTCAATTAACATGTGTGCCTTTTTTAGAAGTTAAGTTGTGGAATTTCTTTCCTTATAACCTGTTTGGGATAGGGGGCAGTATTTTCACGTCTGGATGAAAAGCGTTCCCAAAGTAAACTACCTGCTACCTGCCCAGAAGCTAGGATATGCATATAATTGGTAGGTTTGGATAGAAAACACTCTAAAGTTTCTAAAACTGTTAAAATAATGTCTGTGTGTATATCATAACTTATTTGGCAGGTTAAACCCCAAGGACAAACCATCCAGGAGGAATTTTTTGTTGTTGATGTGACTCTGTTTTCAAATGGTTTTGTGTGGCACTTGGTTGCAGTTCCTATTGCTTCCACTAGATGTCAACAGTCTTTAGAAATTGGTTGATGTTTTTCTTTAGAGAAATGAAGAAGTTCGGCTATTCAGAACGAGGGTCCAGCCTAGTGCTCTCTAATGTTTTGATGCGCGCCCCAGGTCACGCGCTTCACGTTGTTTTTATCCGGTATTGAACACAGTTTATCGCGTCTTACATTTTCTCAATTATTTACGTTTTAAAATACCTAAAATTGGATTAGGAAAGTTGTTTCAAATGTTTGGACAGCATTTACAGGTATTGTATTAGATATTTTGTAGTCATGCTGGGCGAGTTGGAACCAGTGTTTTTTTTAAATCAAATGCGCCAAATAAATTGACATTTTGGAGATATAACAACGGAATGAATCGAACAAAAGGACCATTTGTGATGTTTATGGGGCATATTGGAGTGCCAAAAGAAGAAGCTCTTCAAAGGTAAGGCACAAATTATATCGTTATTTCTGAGGTTTGTGTCGCGCCTGGCGGGTTGAAATATGATTGTCGTGTGTTTGTTTAATGGGGTGCTGTCCTCAGATAATCGCATGGTTTGCTTTTGCCGTAAAGCCTTTTTGGAATCTGACACGGTGGCTAGATTAACAAGAAGTTAACCTTTGCACTTGTGAATGCATGAAAGTTAAATATTTCTAATAAATAAAAAAATACTTTGCACTCTGCAATTTCACCGGATGTTGTCAACGTTCCGCTAGCAGGTTTTAATCTGTTTGAACCTTTTGGAACTACTCCTCCCGGATATATATATATAATATATTCATATTCATGAAATCACAAGTGAAATATAGTGAAACACAGCTTAGCCTTTTGTTAATCACCCTGTCATCTCAGATTTTAAAATTATGCTTTACAGCCAAAGCAAGACAAGCATTTGTGTAAGTTTATCGATAGCATAGCATTATGTCCAGCTAGCAGCAGGGAGCTTGGTCACGAAAATCAGAAAAGCAATCAAATTAAATCGTTTACCTTTGATGAGCTTCGGATGTTTTCACCCACGAGACTCCCAGTTAGACAGCAAATGTTAATTTTGTTCCATAAAGAAGATTTTTTTATAGCCAAAATACCTCCGTTTATTCTTCACGTTTTGTTGAGAAATCCACCGGAAGTTGCGGTCACGACAACGCCGAAAAAACCCTCCAAATTAGATCCATAATATCGGCAGAAACATGGCAAACGTTTTTTATAATCAATCCTCGTGACTAAACTGTTTTTCAAATATCTATTCGATAATATATCAACCGGGACAATTGGCTTTTCACTAGGAGCGAGAGGCACAATGGCCGCCTTTGTCTATTACGCACAAATCACTCTGAGAGCCACCACCTGACCACTGACGCAATGTTGTCATTCACGCTCATTTTTCTAAATAAAAGCCTGAAACTATGTCTAGTGACTGTAGACACATTAGGGAAGCCATAGAAAAAGGAAGCTGGTTGATATCCCTCTCAATGGTAAATAGGGATGCATAGGAACGCAGAGGTTTCAAAATAAGAGTCACTTCCTGATTGGATTTTTCTCAGGCTTTCGCCTGCAATATCAGTTCTGTTATATTCACAGACAATATTGAGTGTTTTCTATCCTAAGCTGTCAATTATATGCATATTCTAGCACCTGATCCTGAGAAATAGCCTGTTTACTTTGGGAACGTTATTTTTCCATAAATTAAAATAGTGCCCCCTAGTTTCAAGAGTTAATGTGCCATAACAGGTTTTAATGTGTTTGAGCCAATCAGTTGTGTTGTGACAAGGTATGGGGGTATACAGAAGATAGCCCTATTGGGTAAAAGGTGAAGTCCATATTATGTCAAGAACAGCTCAAATAAGCAAAGAGAAGCAACAGACCATCATTACTTTAAGGACCACCACAAGAATGGAAGACCCAGAGTTACTTCTGATGCATAAGTTCATTAGAGTTACCAGACTTAGAAATTGCAGCCCAAATAAATGCTTCACAAAGTTCAAGCAAGAGACACATCTCAACATCATCGGTTCAGAGGAGACTGCGTAAATCAGGCCTTCATGGTCGAATTTCTGCAAGGAAACCACTACTAAAGGACACCAATAAGAAGAAGAGACTTGCTTGGGCCAAGAAACACGAGCAATGGACATTAGACCGGTGGATATCTGTCCTTGGGTATGATGAGTCCAAATTTGAGTATTTGGTTCCGAGCGTCATGTCTTTGTGAGACGAGGAGTAGATGAACAGATTATCTCCGCATTTGTGGTTCCCACCGTGAAGCATGGAGGAGGAGATGTGATGGTGTGCGGGTGCTTTGCTGTTGACAATGTCAGTGATTTATTTATTCAAGTCACACTTAACCAGCATGACTACCACAGCATTCTGCAGGGATATGCCATCCCATCTGGTTTGGGCTTAGTTCCACTGTCATTTGTTTTTCAACAGGACAATGACCCAACACACCTCCAGGCTGTGGAAGAGCTATTTGACCAAGATGGAGTGCTGCATCAGATGACCTGGCCTCGACCTCACCCAAATCGAAATAGTTTGGGATTAGTTGGATCGCAGAGTGAAGGAAAAGCAGCTTACAAGTTCTCAGCATATATGGGAACTCCTACAAGACTGTTGGAAAAGGATTCCAGGTGAAGCTGGTTGAGAGAAGGCAAGGGTGGCAACTTTTGAAGAATAAAATATATATTTTATTTTAACACTTGTGGTTACTACATGATTCCATGTGTTTTTTAATAATTTTGATGTCTTCTCCATTATTTTACAATGTAGAAAATAGTAAAAATAAAGAAAAACCCTTGAAAGAGAAGGTGAGTCCAAACTTTTGACTGGTACTGTACATTAAATTCCCTGACAACAGCTCCAGTGGACATTCCTGCAGTCAGCATGCCAATTGCCTGCTCCCTCAGGGATCTGTGGCATTGTTGTGTGACCAAACTGCACATTTTCGAGGAGCCTTTTATTACCCCCAGCACAGGATGCACCTGTGTAACAATCACGCTGTTCAATCAGCTTCTTGATATGCCACACCTGTCAGGTGGATGGATTATCTTGGCAAAGAATAAATGTTGACTAACAGTGATGCTCATGAAACATCCAACACTTTACATGTTGCGTTTATATTTTTGTTTATTGTAGTTACTATCAGTTTTAGGAACATTTACCCAAATATTTCACCTTATTTTTTACTTTACTCAAAATATGACATCGGCGATAATCAAAATGTTGAAAATCTGTGAACATCTAAATAAGAAATTGGTCCATTTAAACAGCATGTGTCGAACCCTTTCAACAACGGGGAGATGTTACTGATGTTCTTTGTATCTTCGACGTAAAAACTAGTTTTGGACTTCCACACAAAATGACTTCTTTAGTTATTTGATGTTTAAGGAAGTGTGTAGGTCACATTCTGTATCATACAGCTATGAATGTTATATATTTAGAACCACCTGTTCAATTGGAATCCAGCGACGTCTGTGTCTTCAGTGTCCTAGAACTGTCTAGGTTTTTGTGTTCTGACTTGTAAAACAGGATGAATGAAATAAGTTTGTAATAAGATTGTTAAAACTGACCTCAGGTTATTGAGAGATCTGATTTAGGATTTACCCTCGTAGCAAGGTTGTTTTATCATGTGGTTTCATCTGGGTCTCTCTTTAAAAATAACACTGTCTTTGGCAGGAGAAAGACCAGACTCAGGGACGTCCAAACCAGCAAGACGACACCAGTGCTCCCACTGTGGAAAGAGTTTTAACCAGAAAGCACACCTGAAAGCTCATGAGAGAATACACACAGGGGAGAAGCCTTACCACTGCTCCCAGTGTGGACAGTGTTTCAACCAAAAAGCACACCTGAAACAACACAAGATAATACACACAGGGGAGAAGCCTTACCACTGCTCCCAGTGTGGAAAGTGTTTCAAACGGCCTTTTCATCTGAAACAGCATGAGAGAATACACACAGGAGAGAAGCCTTACCGCTCCTCACAGTGTGGAAAGTGTTTCAAACGGCCTTGTCATCTGAAAAAACACGAGAGAATATACACAGGAGAGAAGCCTTACCACTGCTCCCAATGTGGAAAGGGTTGTAACGGGTTAAGGGACCTGAAACAACATGAGATAATACACACAGGGGAGAAGCCTTACCACTGCTCCCAGTGTGGGAAGCGTTTCAACCAGCCGGGGGAGCTGATACGACATGAGAGAGTACACACAGGAGAGAAGCCTTACCACTGCTCCCTATGTGGAAAGCGTTTCAACCAGTCGGGGGAACTGAAACAGCATGAGAGAATACACACAGGGGAGAAGCCTTACCACTGCTCTCAGTGTGGAAGGAGTTTTACCGGTTTAGGGATCCTGAGACACCACGAGAGAATACACACAGGAGAGAAGCCTTACCACTGCTCCCAATGTGGAAAGCGCTTCAACCATTTGGGGGAACTGAAACAGCATGAGAGAATACACACAGGGGAAAAGCCTTACCACTGCTCCCAGTGTGGAAAGTGTTTCGGCCTTTCAGGGACGCTGACAGGACATGAGAGAATACACACAGGAGAGAAGCCTTATTACTGCTCCCAATGTGGACAGGGTTGTAGTGCGTTATGGCACCTGAAACAACACGAGAGAACACACACAGGAGAGAAGCTTTACCACTGCTCCCAGTGTGGAAAGTGTTTCAGCCAATCAGGGACGCTGAAACGACATGAGAGAATACACACAGTGCAGAAGCCTTACCACTCCTCCCAGGGTGCAAAGCTTTTGCCCATTTAGGAAGCCTGAAAGAACACATTAGACTGCACACAGAGGAGAAGGCTTAGAAAAGCTCAGACTGTGGGAAAACATATTACTCATAACAGTCATTAAAACGTCATTAGAGAATCCACACAGGAGAGAGTAATTACTTCTCTTAGCGTGTATGTTGATATTTCACATCACATTGACTTAAAATTCATCAGAGAACATACACAGTGCTCCCGTTGTCTTATATTGTTGACTGACAATGTGTTTACCTGTCTTTACCAGATGAAATTAAATGGTACAGGGTATACTCAAACATATATTTGTTTGTTTTTATTAGAAAACATGAATTGAATATGGAGTCTGTCAGTTTGAATATAAAGAAGATCAGGTTCCTTCTTTTAAACTGTCCTTTTTTAAAACTCTTTGTGTTTATCTGGGTGTGTCATTCCTCCAGCACTACAGATAATCAAGTGATATTTGCATGTGATGCATTAGTTCCATTGTTGACATCTGCATTGCTGATGATTTAATGAAATGAAAATGTTCAGACTCTGTAATGGAAAATGTTAATTGTTTGTGTGTCCACATAACTGAGTATGTGACTAACCTTGTGAAACTGTCCTATTATAATCTTCTGTTCTTGGGAGTATCATCCTGTGTTGCAAACCAATTTACACCTGTGTCCTTGTATGAATAAAGTCCCTCCCAGGAACAGGAAACTATAAAGATATTTGCTAATCACTCAATACTTCAGGAAATCAGACTGTCTACACTGCGCTGTGTAACTCTGTTATTCTCTCTGAGCTCAGAAATAAAGAATCTTGGTTTGACTTGGACTCCAGCAGATCCTTATTTTATAATATCCACCACAACTCTCCCAAGGATTGCTGTTTATCATTGTCTCAAAGAAGAGTTCCTCGTTCCACTTTCCTGGGGGAATTTACAAGCCTCCCTCTGATTGAATAAACATTGTTTCCACAGGTAACATTTTGTGTTTCACCCAACCAGCAACCGATATCCAATGACAGGTAACATTTTGTGTCTCACCCAACTTGCGACCTAAATCCAATGACGGGTAACATTTTGTGTTTCACCCAACTTGCAACCTAAATCCAATGACTGGTGACATTTTGTGTTGATTTCATGTTAAATTAACTTTAGTTGACGAATCAAAGAAATGTAAATAGAAACTAGATGTTGAACTGATGTCTGTGCCCAGTGGGCTGGTTTGAATAAGCAGCAGGTGTTGGATTCGTGACAAGTTAACCCACTTTCATAGGCTGTCATTGTAAATAAGAATTTGTTCTGACTTACCTAGATAAAAAAAAAAAAAAAAGTGAGAATGCTATTCATTGACTACAGCTCTGCTTTCAACACCATAGTGCCCTCAAAGCTCATCTCTAAGCTTAGGAACCTGGTAACTGGATCCTGGACTTCCTGACGGGCCACCCCCAGGTGGTAGGAGTAAGTAACAACACATCTGCCACGCTGATCCTAATCACGGGGGGCCCCTCAGGGGTGCATGCTCAGCCCCCTCCTGTACTCCCTGTTCACTCATGACTGCATGGCCAGACACGACTCCCAAACCATCATTAAGTTAGCTGATGACACAACAGTGTCATGATCAACAGGCCTGATCACTGACAACAACAACAAGAAAGCCTACAGGGAGAAGGTCAGAGACCTGGTCGTGTGGTGCCAGGACAGCAACCATTCCCTCAATGTGATCAAGATAAAGAAGATGATTGTGGACTAAAGGAAAAGGAGGACCAAGCACGCCCCATTCTCATCGACGGAGCTGTAGTGGAGCAGGTTGAGAGTTTCAAGTTCCTTGGTGTCCGCATCAACAACAAACTATCATGGTCCAACCCCCACCCCTTTACGCTGCTGCTACTCTCTGTTTATTATCTATGCGTAGTCACTTTAACTCTACCTACATGTGCATATTGCCTCATTTACCTTGACTAACTGGTGCCCCGGCACATTGACTCTGTACTGGTACCCACTGTATATAGCCTCCACATTGACTCTGTACTGGTACCCCCTGTATATAGCCTCCACATTGACACTGTACTGGTACCCCCTGTATATAGCCTCCACATTGACCCTGTACTGTTACCCCCTGTATATAGCCTCCACATTAACTCTGTACTGGTACCCCCTGTATATAGCCTCCACATTAACTCTGTACTGGTATCTCCTGTATATAGCCTCCACATTAACTCTGTACTGGTACCTCCTGTATATAGCCTACACATTAACTCTGTACTGGTATCTCCTGTATATAGCCTACACATTAACTCTGTACTGGTATCTCCTGTATATAGCCTCCACATTGACTCTGTACTGGTTTAAATAATGCAAAAACAAAGTGTCGGAGAAGTAAATAAATGGCAATATGTGCCATGTAAAAAAGCTAACGTTTGAGTTCCTTACTCAGAACATGAGAATATATGAAAGCTGGTGGTTCCTTTTAACATGAGACTTCAATATTCCAAGGTAAGAGGTTTTAGGTTGTAGTTAATATAGTATTTATAGAACTATTTCTCTCTATACCATTTGTATTTCATATACCTTTGACTATTGGATGTTCTTATAGGCACTCTAGTATTGCCAGTGTAACAGTATAGCTTCCGTCCCTCTCCTCGCCCCTACCTGGGCTTGAACCAGGAACACATCGACAACAGCCACACTCGAAGCAGCATTACCCATCGCTCCACAAAAGCCGCAGGCCCTTGCAGAGCAAGGGGAACAACTACTCCAAGTCTCAGAGCGAGTAATGTTTGAAACGCTATTAGCGTGCGCCCGCTAACTAGCTAGCCATTTCACATTGGTTACACCAGCCATTAGGCTGATAGGCATGAAGTCATAAACAGCGCTGTGCTTGCGAAGAGCTGCTGGTAAAACGCACGAAAGTGCTGTTTGAATGAATGCTTACGAGCCTGCTGCTGCCTACCATCGCTCAGTCAGACTGCTCTATCAGATCATAGACTTAATTATAACATAACACACAGAAATACGAGCCTTTGGTCATTAATATGGTCGAATACGGAAACTATCATTTCGAAAACAAAACGTTTATTATTTCAGTGAAATACGGAACCGTTCGGTATTTTATCTAACGGGTGGCATCCCTCAGTCTAATATACTTGTTACATTGCACAACCTTCAATGTTATGTCATAATTACTTAAAGTCCTGGCAAATTAGTTCGCAATGAGCCAGGCTGCCCAAACTGTTGCAAATACCCTGACTCTGCGTGCAATGAACGCAAGAGAATTGACACATTTTCACCTGGTTAATATTGCCTGCTAAACTGGATTGCTTCTAGCTAAATATGCAGGTTTAAAAATACATACTTCTGTGTATTGATTTTAAGAAAGGCATTGGTGTTTATGGTTAGGTACACATTGGAGCAACGATACGCACCGCATCGACAGGACATGCTAGATAAACTAGTAATATCATCAACCATGTGTAGTTATAACTAGTGATTATGATTGATTGTTTTTTATAAGAAGTTTAATGCTAGCTAGCAACTTACCTTGGCTTCTACTGCATTTGCATAACAGGCAGGATCCTCGTGGAGTGTAATGAGAGGCAGGTGGTTAGAGCGTTGGACTAGTTAACTGTAAGGTTGCAAGTTTGGATCCCCCGAGCTGACAAGGTGAAAATCTAGCGTTCTACCCCTAGACAAGGCAGTTAACCCACCATTCCTAGGCCGTCATTGAAAATAAGAATGTGTTCTTAACTGACTTGCCTAGTTAAATAAAGATTAAATAAAGGTGCGTCATTCCTTGATCATTCCTTGTGGTCCAGTGGCTCAGTTGGTGGAGTATAGTGCTTGTTAAACCAGGGTAGTGGGTTTGATTCCTGGGTGTTTGCAAACATGACTGCAAATCCCTTTGGATAAAAGTGTCTGCTAAATGGCAGATATATCCACTGATTATACCAAACATTTTGAACACCTTCCTAATATGGAGTTGGACCCTCCTCTTTCTCCCTCAGAATAGCCTCAATTCGTCAGGGCATGGACTCTACAAGGTGTCGAAAGCTTTCCACAGGGATGCTGGCCCATGTTGACTCCAATGCTTCCTTTGGGTGCAGTGGAGGCTCCTCAGAGGAGGAAGGGGAGGCTCCTGAGAGGAGGAAGGGGAGGCTCCTGAGAGGAGGAAGGGGATGCTCCTCAGAGGAGAAAGGGGGAGGCTCCTCAGAGGAGGAAGGGGAGGCTCCTGAGAGGAGGAAGGGGAGGCTCCTGAGAGGAGGAAGGGGATGCTCCTCAGAGGAGAAAGGGGGAGGCTCCTCAGAGGAGGAAGGGGAGGCTCCTCAGAGGAGAAAGGGGGAGGCTCCTCAGAGGAGGAAGGGGAGGCTCCTGAGAGGAGGAAGGGGATGCTCCTCAGAGGAGAAAGGGGGAGGCTCCTCAGAGGAGGAAGGGGAGGCTCCTCAGAGGAGGAAGGGGAGGCTCCTCAGAGGAGGAAGGGGAGGCTCCTCAGAGGAGGAAGGGGGAGGCTCCTCAGAGGAGGAAGGGGAGGCTCCTCAGAGGAGGAAGGGGAGGCTCCTCAGAGGAGGAAGGGGAGGCTCCTCAGAGGAGGAAGGGGGAGGCTCCTCAGAGGAGAAAGGGGGAGGCTCCTCAGAGGAGGAAGGGGAGGCTCCTCAGAGGAGGAAGGGGAGGCTATAAACTAATATTAAAAATAATCACGTCACCAAATAATTGATTAAGACATGAAGGTCTACAGTAGCCTCAGCAGCATTCTATAGGGTAGCACCATGGTGTAGCCTGGAGAACAGCGAGTTTCCGTTTCTCCTCTGAGTAATTTGACTTCAATACAAACCTACGAGGTTTTGGCAAAGTTTTTTTTTCACCTGGTCACATCAGCTGATGTGTTGTGCATTGAAGTCCAGAAGCGAAGGGAAAAGGTGAGAGGAGGAGAGAAGGAATACAACGTGGCTGAAATTAAAGTGAACTGTGCTTACACATGATCAGGGGTGTATTCATTCCGACGATTCTGTTGAAAAACCTTTCTTCAACAGAACAAAACGGGGATAAACATACCTGAATTTGTTCAAAAGAAACTCTCGTTTGCAACTGCTGGACTAATGATTACATCCTAGATCAGCAGGCGAGAGTGGTATTGAATGTGTCACTGTCTGTCACCTCAAATTTTTCTCTCAACCTGTGTGCACCTATATTGTTTCCAAACTACGTTACCCACTCCAGTCAGCAGATGGCGATGTGCGTCTTTCAGTTGACTCTTCTTGTGTGACGTATAATGGACTGGACGGGACGCTTCTTCAGGAACAACAAGGCGCCAACTATTCCAACCATGTCGGTAGCTTGCTAGCCAACATAAAAGTGAAAGATTGACGCTTTAGACCATCTTAATGTACATTATCTAATCTCAGTGTTTTAAACACAGTTCTGTTGACGTATTAACTGGTTAACTGTAACCTAATTTGCAAACTTGTTAAAGATTTATGCTGAGCCTAGCACTAAGCTAGTCGCTAATGCTAACTAGCTAGCTAACATCCCTGACCATGAGTTCATTAAAGTACTCATCCCTGCTATAGAAGAGGAGGTCTGCTGTTTGGAGAAAGAAGTTCTGGCACTGAACATTGAAGAAGAGGATGAGGTTACAGTGAAAGAAGAGAAAGAACCTTTTAGAATGAAAAAGGAGGAAGAGGAGGCTGTTATAGTGAAAGAACATTTCAGAATGAAAAAGGAGGAAGAGGAGACTGTTATAGTGAAGGAAGAAGATGCTGTTATAGTGAAAGAACATTTCAGAATGAAAAAGGAGGAAGAGGAAACTGTTATAGTGAAAGAAGAGAATGAACCTTTTAGAGAAGAAGAGGATGCTATCTCAATAAAGGTGAAGGAGGAAGATGTTTTTGGAGTGAAAGAGGAAGAGACAGAATATCAGATTAACACCAGTGAGTACTGTCTTAAAAACAGGGGCACAAACTATGCAGTTGTTGAACTAATGGGTGGTCTTTAAGGGGCATTCTACTGAAGTATTACCCATGAATATGTTGTTCAGTACTGTAGGAATTGATAAAGCGTCAATCTGCCATTGGTTCATATATTTTAGGGACTTTTCAATTAGATGTATTGAATTCTCCATGTTGTCTATATTAAAGTTCCCCTCATCTAGTATAACAGGCTTTTAAAATTCTATATTGAAGCATAATCTTCACTTAAAATATCAAAGGGAGTTTACTACTAATTTTGATGTTCTCGTTCACACAGGAGAGAGACATGACTATGGTGGATCCTCTGGGGAGCCTCAACAACATCCTGATGCTGACGAGGCAGAGAAGAGTCTCTCCAGATCAGAACACCAGATGGTACAGCTTGGTCTGGTCTAGCATACAGCTTGGTCTGGTCTAGCATACAGCTTGGTCTGGTCTAGCATACAGCTTGGTCTGGTCTAGCATACAGCTTGGTCTGGTCTAGCATGCAGCTTGTTCTGGTCTAGCATACAGCTTGCTCTCTCTGGGCTGGGTTTCTGTAAAGCACTTCATGACAACAGTGCCATCAGCATCCATAATGATGTGCGTCTGTGTCCCCTCTTTATGGTTACCAGGACAACGCTAGCCCTTCCTCTCTCCAGGAGTCCCGGTGTCGTGCCTCTCCCGGTAGCACCTTACTGCTGGGTATGAAGAGGTTGTCTGTGCTGCTGGTGGACTGCAGGAAAACAACAGGGCTGAGTGGAACTGTGAGAGGAGGAGAAGAGAAGAAAGGATCAGATTTGACACATCAAAGTAAGTGCTGTAGTTTAGTTTGAATAAATACAATAGATCTGCCCACTGGTGTCTGTTACCAGGAAGATAGACTGGTGTCTGTTACCAGGATAACCAGCAGAGATCTGTTAGTTGACGGGAAGATAGACTGGTGGAAATGGATGTTATGAATATCATAACACTGAAAAGGATTCTGCCAATGAAAAGAGAGAAACCAATTGACCATATAAAACCTTGATGAAAGTTAGCTTTAGAGAGAAAGTTTCAATGATCCAATGTAAGGTGCTTGTTTTACAAAAACTTTTCCTTAAAACATTATGGATGTTACATAGCCTGTCCCAGTCAACACCCCTATCTTTACAAGACTTCTAGAACAGGCAAACTAAACTCAAGACTTTGGTAATTAATTAACTACTACTGGAGGAAAGCTGTGATCAGGCTGCCTACTCAAGCAAAAGCTTCAAACTGTAACCAGTGCCGGCAACCTTGTTCAGGTTATCAATCAACCTACCAGGGTAGTTACAAACAGTAGAGGAATGAAATCATCAACATGGTTTGATCATATCTTTACTAATGCTGCAGAAATGGGTTTTAAAGCAGTATCCAGATCCATCAGATGTAGTGATCACAATATAGCACCATGTCTAGGAAAACCACTGTTCCAAAGGCTGGGACTAATATTGTGTATAAGAGGTCATACATTTTTTTGTAGTGATTCCTATGTTATTGATGTAAATAATATTTGTTGGTCTGTGGTGTGTAATGATGAGCAACCAGAAATTGCCCTTGTAAAAACTGTTAAATCCACGTGAATTGATGAGTAATTAAAAAATGGTATGATAAAGAGGGAGGGAAAAGAGATGGCAAATAGGTCTGGAGAGAGAATAAAGTAGATGTCACGGGTCAAAATTTTGATTGATGACCCTATGTGAACCTATGTGAACTCTATGTGAACCCTATGTAGTGATGACGTGTGCATGTCTTCTGGTCAGGCAAGCCTGGTTAGGTGGGGGCTATGGGGTGAGTAAGGGTCCATTTGACAGGCCGTTAATGATTGATGACCCAAGCCTGATTTATGACCCTATGTAATGATTTATGACCCTATGTCATGTAGAAGGGTGTATGCCCAGGGGGGTTGGTGGGGTTGAGTAAGTGACCATGTGTCAGGTCAACCTGTTACTGTTTCTCACGGTTTGGGTTGGTTAAGGCCCCTTATAAAGCCGCTGAACAATACCTGTTTAAGAGTGCACAAGATCTTAAGAATAACCATGGAATTTGGGATCGGTACCAAAGCAGTGATGACTGTAACAACTGAAACAGGCCTTCGGGTTGCCCATAGAGCAAGGGCAAAGTATCAACCAGCAATATATGATGCGCCAAAAAAACGTTTTTTAAATGTGTATAGAACCCAAATACCGCCAGCAAATGCTCTGACAGATCAAGTGTTGATGTCTAATGGCCAGCAGTGGGGGTATCGGTTTGATTACCTGGCCTGTAGAGTGACCCTCTATACGGTAGATGAAGGAGAAGAATATACAGACCAGACTGTAGGCTTGGAATATGGTGTTGAAGACTGGTCGGTTTTTCGCAAGGTTGTGTGTCCTGAACTGAGCCTTATCACCAAGGGGTATAGTGTGTTCACGGGCCACGAGACCCGTTGGGAAGGTACCCCGGACTCCTCAGGACAAATATTTCACAGGGTGAAAATACAAAGAAAGAATGGCCGACCGTGCGGCAGCGTGGAGTTCTATATCGGCACCGAGGCAATCCGAAACCACAAACTTAGGGGTGGTGGCCTGACTGGGGATACCCGACTGCGTCTGCTTATTCCTTTTAACAGTTGGGATGTACTGGAATTGAAAATGTTGCAACCGTTGGATGCTCTCTTTGTACAGAGCCAACAGCGTCAGAGCCTTGTTCATTTAAAGAAGTGCATAATATATACGAATCGTAAAGATTACGATGCAAAAGAGCCTCAAGAAGATACAGCGTCAGAAGAAAACTAAGTAAGCGGATGCTTTAACCCCGCCCCCCCAGATACCCAAGGGCCTTGTTCTACAATAAAAAGAAAAAAAGCAGCCAGTTCTTCATTTCAGCATACACCATGGATCTCCAGACCATCTACGAGGAAGCCACTACGTCATGGGGGCCCGACACTAAAGACTCTATGCCACGAAGCCCTACACTCTACGCACCCCTGGCAAGACCCGTGACACCCCCGACATTTACCCAGCCTGAGGATGTGTTTGATGGGGTGGCCAGTACTGTTTTTGTGGATACAATCAAGGCCTCTGTAGCTACACTTTTAAACGTGGTGATTGGCGAATATATACGAGAAAAATGCATCGGCTGTGAGATCAATCATCCCAGCCAGCGTCGTCATCCTTGCCTCTACGACCCTCCTAGATACTACTTTTTCAATCATTTTGAGGAGCTGGTGAAAAGACTGTGGTCCTGCCGTTTTATACCAGCGCTGGTCATCGCCCTGGAGTCTATGGGTATTGCGCCGTCTATCCCTAGAGTTTACGGGGTAACCGAAGCCTTCCTACATGAACTGAAGGAGGCCCTCTTCATCCATGAGAAACTCAAAGAAATCCGACACACCCTGGTGGACGACAACAAATACAGGGAAGCTGTGATGGCTGATGTGATGCTTTTCTGGCTCAATAAATCCCAAGAGACCGAGTGACATTTTGTTTATTTAGAGCTATGGGTAACTATGTGTCTACGATGTTTGAGCGAATAAATACATTTTTTCTTTTGAGAGACCTTACAAATGTTATGCATCAGATTATTGAAAATAAAGTGAACAATGTAAAGTTCTACACAACCCACAATACAGGGGTTATTGTAGAGCGTGTGTTAAAAATGGAGCAAATCATGAAACATGTCCGACATACGGGCGAGAGTTTACAATGGTCACATATGGTATCAAGGCTTGTTGAGGATTCTGAAGAACTAGAAATAACTTTGGCTAAGATTTTACATTATTTGTTTGAACCACCCTTTAATGTGAATGTGTATCATATTTGTTGTTTATATACTTATATATCAGACGTGTGTGTTTTAAAAATTCAGCGAAACAAACCTGTAAATCTAAACAATATATACAGGGTGTTGCATGCTGTGATTGTTGAGAAAACGGGGACTTGTATCTTGCAACAAATCCTGAATTGTCTGTATACGTAATAATTGTTGCATTCTTAAAATAAAAATGCACAAACTGAAATGTTGTCGTTATATGAAAGTGGCTCATTACAGTTATTGTACCTCAGAGAGGCAAGAAGGATGGCTGAGCAGCTGTTGAAAAACATATATTATAATCCCTCTAACCCCGGGTCTTATGGGGGTAAAGAGCGTTTACAGAGAGCTATAGTCGAAGAAACAGGTAGTCTGTTAAGCGATGCTAAAGTGAATGAATGGTTATCAGAGCAAGATGCCTACACTCTACATAAACCTGTAAGAAAACATTTTCCAAGAAATAGTGTTTTTTCTACGCATCCATTATCCCAATTTCAGGCGGATCTATGTGACATGCAGTCCCTTGCCGATAAAAATGATGGAAATCGCTACATGCTAACGGTTATAGATATTTTCTCTAAATTAGCCTATGTAAGGGTGTTAAAAAATAAGAGCGGGGCAGAGGTGACCAGGGCCTTTGAATCGATCTTGAAGGCAGGAGGCGCCCCCAAGAAAGTGCAGACGGATGGCGGAAAAGAATTTTTTAATCAAACATTTCAGAAGCTAATGAATAAGTATAATATAGTACATTTTGCTACAGGCTCTGATTTGAAAGCTTCGGTTGTGGAACGCTTTAATAGGACTTTGAAAGAGCGGATGTGGCGCTATTTTACAGCTCACAACACCAACCGATATACAGACATAGTTCAGGATTTAGTAAACGGTTACAACCACAGCTACCATAAGACTATACGTATGAAGCCCTCGGAGGTCTCTTCGGAAAACTCTTTTCAAGTCTTTAAAAATATGTATGGTTTGTTCCCACTTCGCCGTAAGAAAAAAATGACTTTTAAATTCCTAGTGGGTGACTTGGTGCGTATATCAAAGTTGAGGGGTGTTTTCGACAAAAAATACGAACAAGGCTTTAGCTCGGAGTTGTTTACCGTTACCGAATGTCTGCCACGCATTCCGCCGGTCTACAAATTAAAAGATTATGACGGGGATCTTATAGAGGGATCTTTTTATGAGAAGGAATTACAGAAGGTCCAGTTGGGTAAAGACAAAGTCTTTCACGTGGAGGAGATTCTAGATCAGAAGAGAGAAAAGGGTAAAAAATGGTTGCTGGTCCGCTGGAAAAACTGGCCTCAAAAGTTCAACAGTTGGGTATTGGAGCAGGATGTGGTGGAGGCAACGGGGGTTAATTTAAACCCCTAGTCATGATAACTAGCGCATCATTCGCGTGTACACAGTTGGGCATCATGGAACACAGCGGCTTCTACCTGACTCTCCCCAGTAATGCGTCGGCACAGATATATCGTAATAATCAGAGTTCGAAGTATACAACCAATTTTCCAAAGCCTATAGAGTTATCAGAGGCTTGGGAAGTAGGTCTCAGCGAGATTACATACCCCCATAGTTGGTATAATATCAAAGCTAAGGACCGTGATTTTTATTGCAAAAGGTTCTCGGAACCTGCGAAACTTATTAAGCTTAAAAAAGGTTTCTATAGAACCGTCGACAGGATCGTCTCAGAGTTGAATGAACACCTAACCCTGAACAAGATGGAAATATTCCTATTCTACAATCCAATCCATAAAAGGATACAAATCTCAGGGCCTGCTAACGGAGGTATAAAGACCAGCGGTAATTTATCCTACATGTTGGGGATGGGTCCCAATAAATGGACGTATGTGAACGATAAATTATTCCCATTCCCTGCGGATATACATGCAGGCTTTTACAACATATTTGTCTATACCGACATCATAACCTATCAAAGGGTCGGAGACAGCTGTGTGCCCCTCCTGCGAACAGTTCATATAGACGGCAAGGATGGGGACATCGTCACTGTCAATTATGACAAGCCGCACTACGTACATGTCAGCAAGAACTATATTGAAAACATTCTGGTTGAGCTTAAAACGGATCAGAACGAAAACATTGAATTTACTTATGGTAAAACGATTGTAAAACTCCACTTTAGACCCACCAAAACCTCTCTACATATATAATAGCTGTATTATATTTATAAACATAATACAAATAAAAGGGTTATGGAGCACCATCAGCTCGACCCTAACCGTTATGTTTCATACTATGTGGATCAAGTGGGTAATGGACTACCAGGATATCATGGAGGTATATTCCGTAACCTCTTCAGGATGGTTTTACCGTTTATGAAGAGAGGCTTCAGCATAGCCAAACCACATTTAAAATCAGCGGCTAAAAATATAGTAAGTGAGGTTGTAGCCAATGCTATGACCCGAAGGGCGTCACCAGAGGTGGAGCATCAAGAAGGCTCGGGGCTTATGATATTGTCTCGAAGGCCAAAAAAGAGACCCCCTGGTTTAAGGCGTAGACCTGCACCTAAAAAGCGGCGGTTAACTGTTAAAAGAACCTCAGTAAGTCAAAGACGGGGTAAAGTGAGGAGGTCTGTACCAAAACAGGCTAAAAGAATACTAGGAAGTATTTTCTAAAAGAATAAGTGACATGGCTCTTTTACATCGAATGTCCTCTGAAGCTATAAAGACAGAACTTGATCTTTTCACGGCACCGTTAACGCAGCATTCAATAGATAGATCCAGTTATGTGGAGATAGCCCCTCTCTCTGCTATTACCGATAACGGGCCTATCGAATTTTTCATACCAGGCCATGGTGACAACTATCTGGACCTCAACAACACCTTGGTGCATTTACGTCTAAAAGTGACCAAAAGAGATGGGTCTAATATTGCAGACGATGCCAAAGTGAGTCTCATTAATTACCCCTTGGCCACCATTTTCTCCCAAGTTGATGTGACTTTGGGTGAACGCCTAATCAGTCAAAGCAGCGCTACATACCCTTATAGAGCCATCATGGAGTGTTTACTAAACTACTCCGAAGACACTCTCAAAACCCAATTTAGCGCCGGGCTGTTTAGCAAGGATACTGCAGGAGCCTCTATGGAATCGACAGACCCTTCCACCGGTGCAAACAAAGGACTAGCGGCACGAGCTCGCTACTGCGCCGAATCTCGAGAGTTTCATTTGCTAGGCCCTATACACTCTGACATTTTCTTTCAAGAACGGTTACTCTTAAATTCGGTTGATTTAAGATTAAAATTAACCAGGGCCAAGGATGATTTTTGCCTGATGTCTCCCCAAGACGGGGATTTTAGTTTGAAAGTGTTGGGGGCAACCCTTTTTATTAAAAAAGTATCTGTATCTCCGGCCGTGCGCCTGGGTCACTCACATGCTTTGATGAAAGGAAATGCCCTTTACCCTCTCCAAAGAATTACCATGAAAACCTTTAGCATACCTGTGGGCAGTAGAATCTGCAGTCAAGAAAACCTATTTCTAGGCCCTTTACCTAGATATGTGGTTATAGGTCTGGTTGATCACGCCTCTAATACGGGCAGTTTAGATAAAAACCCCTTTAATTTTCAGCACTTCAATGCAGAGTATGTAGCGCTCTGTCAGGACGGACGTCAGGTTCCGGCGAAGGCTTTCCAACCACAATTTAATAACAACATATCTGTGCGAGAATTTTACAATCTATTCCTGGCTACAGGGCGACATCTAAAAGATCTCTCTTTACCTATTGACAGAAATGATTTTGCAGAGGGTTACACATTGTATGCTTTCAATTTATCACCTGATGATGACACCTCAGGAAATCTGTCTGTGGTGTCCCAAGGTAACCTCAGGCTGGAAATGCGTTTCCGTACACCTTTAACCTGTACAGTTAGCATGATTGTTTACGCATGCTCTGATTCAATCTTGGAAGTGAATGCCCGAAGACAGGTCTTAGTGGATTATTATTAAGGACCTTTGAACAAAGACATGAATACCCAAGAGTTGGACGGGCTCATGAGCCGCTTGATTGGAAAACAATTTTGTGGAGTGTTGGCTTGTGATGAATTACCTATGGAGATATGGTCTGAGAGGCCTGCAATGTTTATTGTCAATACCCATCCTAAACACATGCCTGGTGAACATTGGCTAGCTATGACATTAGAACAGGAAGGTGGACGAAAAATCTCAACTTTTTTTGATTCCTATGGCTTTCCCCCCGGTTTTTCACATTTCCCTAAATCTATTAAAGATTTTTTGACCCTAAACGGTACAAAGATCTACTACAACATCAAACAAGTGCAAGATAACCTTTCCACTACATGCGGTCACCACTGTGTATTTTACCTGTGCCAAAGAGCCCGGGGAGTTTCTTTTGAAGATGTTATGTCTCTTTATAAGGATGATTTAAGAAGTAATGATAACCTTGTATCTTGTTTTGTTAGAAAATATCAAAAGTGTTCAAATGTGTGTCCTTTAAGAACGCGTAATCAAGGCGTATGCTCACGTCATATGTTTCAAGAATGCCACAAATGTTAACTTGCTTATTTTTCAAATAAAAAATTTATTGAATTTAATCATAGTCATTCAAAAGTCATTTTCAAAAGTCTAACCACGCCGAGAGATCGGGTTTAGGAAAAGGTCCTGAGACGTTCATGGGAGTAAATGAGTTAGCATCATCGCTTTCATATGGGGCCGGTGTCGTTGGGGCATCTTTAGGGGTGCTGTATCTCGTTGAAGGCTTTTGTTTTAAAGCTTGAATCTGTTGACGAAGCTTATGGTTGGGTACACCGGAGAGGGGGATGTTGAGGATTGCCAGGGCCTTAAGAAACTGACGCCAGCCGGGAGGCCTTCGGTCATCAGCAACCTTGTGGGCAGCCGTGGTACTTTTAAGCAAGTCCTGCATATGGGACCCCCTAACCACAGAGCCCTGAAGGATAAACTCTCCAGAGTCGTTCCAAGCAGCTATCCCCTTTGAGTCTTTTATCTTGTTCATAATGTATTTAACATTCTTCCTGTTACGTAAAGGCACATGTGTCAGTAGGTCATGCATAACTTTATCTTCAAATGGCATTTGAGCTTCACCCGACATATTATCTCCACTAGGTAAGATCGACGGTACAGGCCTTACAGGGGCATGGCTATCGTTAGGTTCGACATCTGTTAAAGGGTCCGGTAGGGAAAGGGTTAAATGGTTAGTCTCTCTCTCCCCTTGCTTTACCCGAGTCAAATACCTTTGCATTAGGTTTGTGTATTTTTGAATCTTATCATAGGGGTTCAATCCTTTTCGGTTCAAAACATCCTTCATGGCCGTATCCAAATCATTTTCCGCTGTTTGTCTGATATCTTCAGGACCCTGCATTTGTTTTTTAAGTCTATCCAACTCTTGTTGAGGCACCAAGTACATTTTAGTGGCCATCACACCACGTGTTCAACCACCACGTCTGGCCGCAATAAGGCTGGTGATGAAGGGCACGGCTATACTGAGTAAAGGTAGAAGAAAACCCCCAGACTGTTGTATACTATGTCTTTTCTTTTGAAGACTGGCCCTTTTATTGGCAAAGAGTTTGATCGCTGTCTTTTGTCTCCTTAATTTTTTCAATTGGTTCAGGGTGAGTGGAATGCGTCCTTTGAGAAGATTCAAAGCAATCTCACATAGGGCTAATATGAGATCTGAAGAACAGCGACCCAAGATGGCCTTCCGTTCTTTAGCTGTAGAACCTACTAGCCTTCTCAAGAGGGGGAGGTTTCTTTTTAAACGCAGAGACATAGCGTTTACTTTTTAGGAAGGTATGCAGCAGGCCTCTCCCCCGGAAACAGCCCTGTACGTAGCCTAAGGTGTTCTGGAGTATTTGCTTTTAAATCCACGATTAAATAAGAAAATGGCTCTTTGGTAGCGTCCTCATAGCTCTCCATAAAGTATGATTTCCGTCCAGGGTACATCTGCTGAGCTAGAGTGCTAATTTGCAGTTTGTCTCTAGGATTTTTAAACAATACCATGTAGTTGGCATTCAAGCTAATGGTCCGACTATTTTTACCTTGGTGAAACACATTCTGGACCAAGTAAAGCACGGACAGGTTTCTATGATGAGTATATTGGGTAAAAGCTCGTGCAATTTCAGGGTGTTCGCTACCAGCAAATAGCATATCGTCCAAAACCAGCAGATTATTTACATGTGGGGGGAGAAGTTCATCATCAGACAGAGAATCGGGTATTCCTTCAACAAACTTGATTTTTATTGTCTTCAATAATTCATCATACAGAGGTTGGTAACATGAATAACACCATACAATATTGTCAGGCTTTTGAGATAACACATGTTCAGAATTCTCTAAAATACTTTTTACAAAAAAAGTTTTGCCACTGTTTGAAGGGCCGGCAATTAATGCTGAAAAAGGCAATTGTAGCCGGGGGTCAAAACCCTCGACAGCAGTCATAATATCTTAAGCTTTAAGACACACTGGGGCTTGTAGCATAAGTCAGTAGCCAAAGGGCAATGTGGTACCGTCAGGCAATAGCTGTCTCTTGTCATAGACTACCCTGAATCTTTTAGTGAGTGGTGCGTTTCTTAGATGGAACCCCTTTTTATCCCTCACTATTTTGTTGTAGGAGCTCAAAATCTCCAAGTCACTATTCTTGTCCTTTACGAACCCCTCGACCAAGCGCGTGATTGATTCCAAGTTTACACGCGGTGCATTTTCATAGTTTTGAGTCACGCCTTTGGCTTTCAACACCACGTGATTGGCTTTAGTCCTAAAAGCATAGCTTTTTGGACCACATGAGGACCATTCTGTAATATGGTCACCCTCTTCGAGTTCACTCGTTAAACCCCCAAGATAGTTGCTAAGTGGGGGGGTCCAATCCCCCGGTTTGCTTACATAGACCACAGAGTCTGTGTCGTGGTAAAGAACCCGCCTCTGAAGCTGTTCCATGAGGGTGTACAGTTCAAGGCGGCCATAGGCTGTGGTAAATGCTGCAAGAAACACATTTACATTACCCGGGGGTAGAACCCACTTTTGGTGGCGCCTCCATTGCACCAAGGCAATGTCTTGACTCAAGAAGGAAAAATGTGAAATTTCGTATTGGTCCGAAAAAACAAATTCCAAAAATTCTTCGGGGTCTTTAATGATCGAAGTTGTTAGCATATTGCATCTCTGCGCTAATTTCCCCCAAAGGGAGTTCAAGTACAATTTCGACACATTTCTTTTGGTTTTGTTGACCTCTATTCTGTCAGGGTCAAGAAGTATGCCTTCTCTGTCATGGTAGTCTTGAATGTACTGGTCTTTACTTTCTTGATCTGTGACCGATGCAGGATAGCCTGAAGCCATCTGCTTGCATCTCAAGAAGGTTTTGATGTACTCTTTAAAAAGTGTGTCTGATTTCCTGGAAAAGTTCCACACTTCAAAGATTTTGGCCACACGATACCCCTTCTCTAAAGCCTTAGAGAATTCTACAGTGACCCATACACCGGTCAGGGCTCTTTCTTGATCTGTGTGATCACAGGGGTTTTCCTGGTTGTGGTTTTCACAGCATGTGCGACAAAGGGGAAAGAAAAGTTTTCCTTTAGGACCCTTGTAAGGCAACACAGGTATAAACAGCCCCCTAGGAGGGTAGACAGTCGCTTTGATTAAACCAAAATAATTTTGGGGTTCGTCAAAGTCGCTGTGAATAATTTCAGGATGCCCTATAGGATAGAATGAGGAACTCATTACATGAGGATATAGGGATGTAAAATCTACATAGCCTATTGTCTCGTCGGGTTGAGCTACATAACGCAATGTCAAAGCATTGGTCCGGCCTCCAAACAAGGCCTGTCGCGGTTCCAGGGGCTCTGGAGGGTCATAATGGGTAAGGAAGGCCTTAACACTAGGATCTGCCTTTTTGAGGGCTGTCCATTCGTGCTCCCACAAAACCACAACTTTTAACCCGTAAGTAGCCTTTAAAGAATTCAGTTTGTCTTGAAACTCTTGGTACATTTCCCCAAAAGTCTTTTGGGTTAGGACACACAAGGTGTGGGGGACAAAGCATAATTTACAACCGTGGAAGAAACAACCGTTGTACTCATACACTGTCTCAACCCCGTCAATCTGTGTGTATCCATCTACATGGTAAGGCCCAAAAGCCTTCTCCCCCCGATTCAAAGCATGTTGGATAAAAATATCTTTATCCTGGGCCAAGTACTCCAACCATTGAATGGAACCACTAGAGTAGGCCTTGAATTGGCGTCGGTAGTTGTCTGGCGATGGGATAGCTATAGATTCAGGAGTTAGATAGTGTGTACGATAGGTTTTCATGCACGCTGATGCAATAGTTGTACAGCTCCAGGGGTCAATGCCCGCATCTTTGATTACCTCTTCTCTGAATCTGAGGCATCCTTCACGAAGTATAACAACGTCATTGTCACAGTATGATTCCATCTCTTTATGGAAATCAAAAGTGCCATGTCTTACGGTCTCGTACCATGTCATGAATCTCTCACGCTCTTTGGGAGACATTTGATCACACCCGTACATTTCGGGGGCTGGATAAGATCCTATATAATGTAGATTCTCCTCAGATGTGAAGAAATGAGGGAAATAGCCTTTGACAGAGTTTTCAAAACCCAAGGCCTCTGGCATTTGAGCCAATCTCATGGGTAAGAAGCTTAAGCTGTCAATGTATCTCTGTTTGAAGGCGGGGTCAACAAAGCATAATATTTTACTCCCTTGAGCTATGACACTGGGTGCCACGCCTTGCTGTATCAAAGGGTTCAGAAGCAGATAGGAGTCATAGGCCCTAGCATTGTGAGCTATAAACGTGAAGTTTCTGTACTGGGCTTTTCTAAAATGTTTTAGAAAGAGCCGTGCACAATCGGGTCCCTCGGCCGACCATTTTTCACCCTTGAAAGTCATGGTTGACACAAAAATAGGCAAATGAACCCGATTGCTGATTTGTCTCAAAATCATAAAACACATATTTCTCTGTATGTTCATCTTCAGCCAAGGGCTGAATGTAACACTCATGTGTTACTTCTTGAACCGCTTCCGCGTCTCTGCTTTTCAAAGGACCTTTACAGATTGGGCAGTGTATAATTCCACAAACATGAGGTTTAGGGCTATCTATTTTAAGGTTGTAATTGCAATGACATTTTGGACATTTCTTGTTAATGTCACAACTGCTTACAGATTTACATGCCTTGGGATGCCATGTTTCAGTTTTGTGTTTTTCGTAACAGTAGGCCGAACGACATGTGCGGTGACAATCCGCACAGGGGGTCAAGTTTAGCGGCTGCATAGGGCAATGTTTATCCAGACATACTGAACAGTTGTAACGGCACGAGTGCCCCCCCATGCGTGTGTAGCCGGTATGACAGGCTGGACAGACATATGGCGCGCCTAAAAAGGCTGTGATGTTAGTTACGGCATAGTAATGCTCATTTTGCACATAAAAGTACATAGTCTTAGGATGTGGTTCGGGTATATTTTGGAACTTGAGGAGAGCGTCATTAGCCCTACTGTGGTACAAAACCACAATCTTGATGTTCAGAAAGTTTTCAAATTTGACTATGTCTGAGAAAGCCACAGCATCCTGTATACCGAGACCCACCGCAGTTTGTAGCTCTCGAGCTTTATGTAACGCGGCTTGATCAGTACATCCTGGGCTGAGTAAGTGGGCCAAACCTATGGCAAAACATAGCTTATTACCTGGATTGTGAACGTTTATGAGATAGGCCCTTTTATTGCTTATGATTTCGGACTGCATTGAACTCTCGAGCTTTCGTCTCTGACCCCCGCCCCCTTGTGGTTGGCGTACTAATTGTACTACAAGTTCGAGGGTCCTATCTGCTAGCACGTTTAAATTTGACTGAACAAGGCGTTCTAGCAGTTTAACAAATTGTTCAAGCTCTGCTTCACCATTCTGTAAAATAAGCGATACCTTGCTCTGTAGACTGTCTCCACAAATTTCCAACTGTAAGAGATCCCTAGGTTCGCTATAATCTCTAATCCTCGCTAACAGTTCATTCAAAGTGTCCATAAGCATTACGTAAAACACAGCATATTCCCGAATCTGACCCCCCCATGCGAAATTGAAAAACTGGCGAACCTCAATATTGTTGAATTTATTTCGACGCAAAACATGTACACTTCGATCAAGACCTCCCCCCTCCAGATTTGCTAGGCAATTGTCCAACTGTTCAAAAACATCGTATTGGGTTTCAGACTCTTCGGACATTGGTGTTAAAGGCTGATTTATAGGTGTCTGGGGTGCCGAATTAAACCTAGCGCTCTCGTTCTGTACAATGATCTCAAGACCGCCCCCCTCCAGATTTGCTAGACATTTGTCCAACTGTTCAAAAACATCATATTGACTTTCAGACTCTTCGGACAATGTTGTTAAAGGCTGTCTTAGAGGTGTCTGTGGGGCCGAATTAAACCTAGGGCTCGCGTTAAGCAGGGTAATTAGAGATATGATGGTTTCGGGAATCTGTGTTAACATGTTTTCCTCGGAAGGCCCTGACTCATTCATACGTGTAATAATGTCTATGAGTTCGGAGGGAATCTGGGATAATAGATTTTCATCTATTGTCATTATGTCAATTACCCCCGAATCATTCATATGGTTAACTATATCTTGGAGCTCTGTAGGGATCCTGGCTAAGAGGGTTTCAATTGTCTCACTTTGGTCTATAGGGGGGCGCCATCTGTCTAATTAAGGATGTGTGTGTGTGTGTGTGTGTTTACATGTGTGTTTTTTAACGGCGGGTATTTGCTTGTTTTAGCCCTAATGTTTTTTAACATACGGGGTAGCTCGCTACGCCAGAATGACACATCCTGATTGTATTGATGCTCGAGTAGAATACACATGCGCCTCTGGAGTAGAGCCTTTCGTGATTTTAAACCCAGGGTAAACGCTTTGAAAAAACGTTCTTGGTCTATTTCAGAATCTGCTGTTTCCCCCACAGAATTGGCCGATTCAAGAAGGTTGGCAGCTTCACAGAACATCAAATCGTCTACCTCAGAAATGTCATTTAAATCTTTGACATCATCAGGTTTCGCTGGTGTCTTTGGAGCCTCCTCGGGGATGCTTGTCTGGGCATCCTCCGATGTTTGTGCGTTGTGTTCATAAGCCGGTGAGGAGTCTGAAATAAAAATAATACATACACAAATAGGTTATTAACCCTAAAATATGTTAAAAATGCCAAATACATTTCAGATATAAGCCTATATATTTAACAATACATTAATTAAATAACCTCGGCTTTTTTGACGAGGGCTGTTCTGAAGAAGCTCTGAAACCAGGGGCTGATGTCTTAGTTCAACCTGTATTACAGCATCTGCAGGTTCGGTAGATGGTGAGCCTGAAAAACAAACAAACAAACAAAAAACAGCATTAGGCCTTGTTTTAACATATTCCGGCATAAAAAAAATATATAATATTAAAATAATAATATATATAAATAATAATATATAATTGATTCATACCTAGTCCTTGGAACGACGTCTCGTGAATATCGGCCAAGTAGAATTGTTCGGGTATGAAGCGGAACTGTGGATCTGAGCACTAATTATCCTTTGGTGTTTAGAAATATGGGGGACAACGTTGTCCTGGCCAAGGGAGTTGACCTGCCGTTTAAAGTCTCTGTTCGCTGCTTTTGTGTAAATACATCCTGGGAGTAGGGCAGAATTGTCTCGTAGTCATATGCTTCGCAGAAACCGTTCAGGCTCCATAGGGCATCGTTTAACCTTCTAGGCTTTAGGTCCTCTGTAAACATATAAAATAACTTTTAATATAAGATGCCCACACTTTTGTTTTAGGGTATAAATATTTTTATGTATGGAATTCTTGGAGCTTACTTACGTTGACCAATTCAGGGCAAGGCGTTTTGATTTGTCGGCACTTTGTTTCGGAGCCCATTGGATGGTTCGAGACTCAGTTATACCTCGGAGTATCTGCGTGAATGCTTCAGAATCTATAAAACATTCGACAATATTAAAGCTATAATCACTTTAGCTAATATTGCCTTGTTATACGGTAAGCATACTGATCCTAATGGATTGTTTAATATTTCTATAACATCCCCCGCTTTTCAAACAATTCCCCACAACAATCAATCTAATAAAGATTTATTTCAAGAACTCACCTTGCGATAGATCCATTAGACTGTTTCCACCGCCCATTATCTTTTTTAACGCTTCAGTCACGGGATAACGATTCTTGGAGTTTCTGGAGGTGCTGTTTGCATCGGAACTAAAACGCTGCTACATTGCCCATGGTTTCTAGCGCTTTTGTACCCTACGACCTAGAGAAAAACCCCTGAATGATTTTTTTACATAGCATTTGGGGTTTGTCGTTTTTTTCGGCTATACCCCCGCCCATGGATATTTTGACACATTTCAAACACATGGTATTGGGTGTGTCTAAACATTAGGATCCTTTTGGAGCTTCTAAAATCTCCGGGGTGCTAGCACCTAGATGCATGGGGTGGTTGTTCTCGACATCGCTGGGATGAATGACTTTTTAGCCCACCTAAAAAATAGTTTTATGAAAGGCCTTTAAGATTAGGAGTCGTAAGACACAATATTATTGGTGGGGGTAGGCATCTGTTTTGCAGGCTAGTGTAAACAACCTGGTTTCAAACGACCCACCAGGCATGCAAGGGTATTTTTTTTAACAAACACCCGCCCCCCTTTTTTCTGTTTTTGAAACCACACACACACACACCCACACACACACAGCCCTACAGAAAACTTCCTCACGCACATGCGCGCGCACATGGCTTTTTTCCGCAAGATTTTTCTCAGGGACAGACTGCGCTAAGAGTGAACAAACGCGAGAGTTCATAACGTGGTGAGATTCTGATTTTAAAACCATTTATTTCATTCAAAATATTTAGTACATACATTTTATAATCGTTACATTCTTAAGGTATTTTACGATGCCTTTCTTACAGATCCTGGGAGCTTATGCAACCAACCGCCATTGTCCGTGTCGAGTTCACCCTCAAAAGGCAAGGCTCTCTTGCTATGTCCATCAACACATGGTAATTTTCACTCCAGGGGTAGATCCGCCGTCGGGCCTTTTGGTCTTGACTCTGTCTCAAGAAAGCCTCGCCCAGCGCTTTAACTGTTCCCCATTTTGGAAGAGAATGTCCAGCTTA
>NW_022263718.1:0-44957 GCF_002021735.2 Oncorhynchus kisutch
TGACAGACGATTTGTTCTTCGTTTGACAATTTGTTTGTATATTTGGGTCAGTAAAAATGTCTAAGTGAGAAATGGCTGTGGAAACTCCTTAATGATAACAATCACATCTTAGTTAACTTGGAGTCACAATGACATGTTGTGTGGTCCTCCCACTATACTTGAGAAACCATGTAGTTTATTAGGCTTCCAGATGAAATAAGTTATGAACTTCACAGGGTGGTGAAAGTGCACGTGATGAGCTTGATGCCTCCTTCCAATACATTTTGGGGTTCTTATTCTGGTGACATGATGATCGATGCTTGGTTGCCATTGACAAATAAAATAATAATCTCATCATTCGGTTCACAGCGTTTATTCAACCAGTGGAGGCTTGTAAATGCCACCAGGAAAGTCAAAGAGGAACTCTTCATTGAGACAATAATAAACAGCAATCTGTGGGAGAGTTGTGGTGGATATTATAAACTAAGGATCTGCTGGAGTCCAAGTCAAACCAAGATTCTTTATTTCTGAGCTCAGAGAGAATAACAGAGTTTACACAGCGCAGTGGAGACAGTCTGAATTACTGAAGCATGAGTGATTAGCACATATCTTTATAGTTTACTGTTCCTGGGAGGGACTTTATTCATACAAGGATGCAGGTGCAGCTGGTTTGCAACACAGAATGTCCTCCCAAGAACAGAGATTATAATAGGACAGTTTCACAAGGTTAGTCATATACTCAGTTATGTGACACACAAACAATTAACATTTTCCATTACAGAGTCTGAACATTTTTCATTTCATTATCATCAGTGGGCTACAATGTAGATGGTCACAATGGAACTAATGCATCACATCCAAATATCACTTGATTATCTGTAGTGCTGGAGGAATGAACACACCCCAGATAAACACACATAGAGTTTAAAAAAAACCGTTTAAAAGAAGGAACCTGATCTTCTTTATATTCAAACTGACGACTCCATATTCAATTCATGTTTTCTAATAAAAACAAACAAATATATGTTTGAGTATACCCTGTACCATTTATTTTCATCTGGGTAAAGACAGGTAAACACATTGTCAGTCAACAATATAAGACAACGGGAGCACTGTGTATGTTCTCTGATTAATTTAAGTCAATGTGATGTGAAATATCAACATACACGCTAAGAGAAGTAATTTCTCTCTCGTGGTGGATTCTCTAATGACTGTTATGAGTAATATGTTTTCCACAGTCTGAGCTTTTCTAAGCCTTCTCCTCTGTGTGCAGTCTAATGTGTTCGTTCAGGCTTCCTAAATGGGCAAAAGCTTTGCACCCTGAGGAGTGGTAAGGCTTCTGCCCTGTGTGTATTCTCTCGTGTTGGTTCAGAATGCTTTCCGGCTGAAACTCTTTCCACACAGGGGGCAGTGGTAAGGCTTTCTCTCCTGTGTGTATTCTCTCATGTTGTTTCAGCTCCCCGAACGACGAAACACTTTCCACATTGGGAGCCAGTGGTAAGGCTTCTCTCCTGTGTGTATTCTCTCATGTAGTTTCAGCTCCCCCGACTGGCTGAACACTTCCACATGGGAGCAGTGGTACGGCTTCTCTCCTTGTGTATTCTCTCATGAGCTCTCAGGTTCTTTTTCCGGTTGAAACTCTTTCACACTGGGAGGCAGTGGTAAGGCTTCTCTCCTGTGTATTCTCTCGTGTTGGTTCAGGAATGCTTTCCGGACAAAACACTTTCCACATTGGGCAGTTGTAAGGCTTCTCTCCTGTGTGTATTCTCTCATGTTGTTTCAGGTGTCCTCTCTGGTTGAAACCCTTTCCACACTGGTAGCAGTGGTAAGGCTTCTCCCCTGTGTGTATTCTCTTCATGCCGTTTCAGCTCCCCCGACTGGTTGAAACACTTTCCACATTGGGAGCAGTGGTAGGCTTCTCTCCTGTGTGTATCTCTCATGAGCTTTCAGGTTTGCTTTCCGGTTGAAACTCTTTCCACACTGGGAGCAGTGGAAAGAATTCTCTCCTGTGTGTATTCTCTCATGTTGTTTCAGGTCCCATAACCGGTTACAACTCTTTCCACAGTGGAGCAGTGGTGTCGTCTTGCTAGTTTGGACGTCCCTGGCTCTGGTTCCTCCGAGTCTGGCCTTTCTCCTGCCAAAGACAGTGTTATTTTAAATAGAGCCCCGAATGAAACCACATGATAAAACAACCTTGCTACGAGGGTAAATCCTAAATCAGATCTCTCAATAACCCGAGGCCAGTTTTAACAATCTTAGTGTGATTTAAAACAAATGTAGAGCTTCCTGGTAATTACTGATATGTTTACATTACTTATTTTATTCATCCTGTTTTACAAGTCAGAACACAAAAAACTAGACAGTTCTAGGACACTGAAGACACAGATGGTCGCTGGATTCCAATTGAACAGGTGGTTCTAAATATATAACATTCATAGCTGTATGATACAGAATGTGACCTACACACTTCCCTTAAACATAAAATAACTAAAGAAGTAAATTTTGTGTGGAAGTCCAAAACTTGTTTTTACGTCGAGATACAAAGCACATCAGTAACATTGTTGAAAGGGTTCGACACATTGCTGTTTAAATGGACCAATTTCTTATTTAGACATTCACAGATTTCTACATTTGATTATTGCTGATGTCATATTTTGGGTAAATGTTCCTAAAACTGATAGTAACAACAAAAAACAAAAAATATAACGCAACATGTAAAGTGTTGGATGTTTCATGAGCATCACTGTTAGTCAACATTTATTCTTGCCAAGATAATCCATCACCTGACCAGGTGTGGCATATCCAGAAGCTGATGGAACAGCTTGATTATTACACAGGTGCACCTTGTGCTGGGGATAATAAAAGGCTCCTCGAAAATGTGCAGTTTGGTCACACAACAATGCCACAGATCCCTGAGGGAGCGGGCATTGGCATGCTGACTGCAGGAATGTCCACTGGAGCTGTTGTCAGGGGAATTTAATGTACAGTACCAGTCAAAAGTTTGGACTCACCTACTCACTTAAAGGGTTTTGTCTTTATTTTGACTATTTCTACATAGTAGAATAATAGAGAAGACATCAAAATTATTAAAACACATGGAATCATGTAGTAACCACAAGTGTTGAATCAAAATATATATTTTATTCTTCAAAAGTTGCCACCCTTGCTTTCTCTCAACCAGCTTCACCTGGAATCCTTTTCCAACAGTCTTGTAGGAGTTCCCCACATATGCTGAGAACTTGTAGGCTGCTTTTCCTGTTACTCTGCGATCCAACTCATCCCAAACTATCTCGATTTGGTTGAGGTCCGGGGATTGTGTAGCCCAGGTCATCTGATGCAGCACTCCATCACTCTCCTTCTTGGTCAAATAGCTCTTACACGGCCCTGGAAGTATTTTGGGTCATTGTCCTGTTGAAAAACAAATGACAGTGGGACTAAGCCCAACCAGATGGGATGGGCATATCGCTGCAGAATGCTGTGGTAGTCATGCTGGTTAAGTGTGACTTGAATAAATAAATCACTGACATTGTCAATAGCAAAGCACCCGCACACCATCACATGTCCTCCTCCATGCTTCACGGTGGGAACCACACATGCAGAGATAATCTGTTCATCTACTCCTCGTCTCACAAAGACATGAAGCTCGGAAACCAAAATCTCACATTTGGACTCATCAGACCCAAGGACAGATATCCACCAGTCTAATGTCCATTGCTCATGTTTCTTGGCCCAAGCAAGTCTCTTCTTCTTATTGGTGTCCTTTAGTAGTGGTTTCCTTGCAGACATTCGACCATGAAGGCCTGATTCACGCAGTCTCCTGCTGAACCGATGATGTTGAGATGTGTCTCTTGCTTGAACTTTGTGAAGCATTTATTTGGGCTGCAATTTCTAAGTCTGGTAACTCTAATGAACTTATGCATCAGAAGTAACTCTGGGTCTTCCATTCTTGTGGTGGTCCTTAAAGTAATGATGGTCTGTTGCTTCTCTTTGCTTATTTGAGCTGTTCTTGACATAATATGGACTTCACCTTTTACCCAATAGGGCTATCTTCTGTATACCCCATACCTTGTCACAACACAACTGATTGGCTCAAAACACATTAAAACCTGTGATGGCACATTAACTCTTGAAACTAGGGGCACTATTTAATTATGGAAAAATAACGTTCCCCACGTAAACAGGCTAGTGCCTCAGGACCAGGGTGCTAGAATATGCAGATAAGTGACAGCTTAGGATAGAACCACTCATATTGTCTGTGAATATAACAGAAACTTATACTTGCAGGCGAAAGCCTGAGAAAAATCCAAATCAGGAAGTGACTCTTATTTTGGGCACCTCTGCGTTCCTATGCATCCCTATTACCATTGAGAGGGATATCAACAGCTTCCTTTTTCTATGGCTTCCCTAATGTGTCTACAGTCACTAGACATAGTTTCATGCTTTTATTTAGAAGAATGAGCGTGAACGACAACATTGCGTCAGTGGTCAGGTGGTGGCTCTCAGAGTGATTTGTGCGTAATAGACAAAGGCGGCCATTGTGCCTCTCGCTCCTAGTGAAAAGCCAATTGTCCCAGTTGATATATTATCGAATAGATATTTGAAAAACACCTAGAGGATTGATTATAAAAAACGTTTGCCATGTTTCTGCCGATATTATGGATCTAATTTGGAGGGTTATTTCGGCGTTGTCGTGACCGCAACTTCCGGTGGATTTCTCAACAAAACGTGAAGAATAAACGGAGGTATTTTGGCTATAAAAAATTATCTTTATGGAACAAAATTAACATTTGCTGTCTAACTGGGAGTCTCGTGGGTGAAAACATCCGAAGCTCATCAAAGGTAAACAATTTAATTTGATTGCTTTTCTGATTTTCGTGATCAAGCTCCCTGCTGCTAGCTGGACATAATGCTATGCTATCGATAAACTTACACAAATGCTTGTCTTGTTTTGGCTGTAAAGCATCATTTTAAAATCTGAGATGACAGGGTGATTAACAAAAGGCTAAGCTGTGTTTCACTATATTTCACTTGTGATTTCATGAATATTTTCTATTAAGATTTTTTGTCCGTTGACACCTGTTATGGCTAGGGATTCCGCTAGCGGAATGTTGAAAACATCCGGTGAAATTGCAGAGTGCAAAGTATTTTATTTATTTATTAGAAATATTTAACTTTCATGCATTCACAAGTGCAAAGGTTAACTTCTTGTTAATCTAGCCACCGTGTCAGATTCCAAAAAGGCTTTACGGCAAAAGCAAACCATGCGATTATCTGAGGACAGCACCCCATCAAACAAACACACGACAATCATATTTCAACCCGCCAGGCGCGACACAAACCTCAGAAATAACAATATAATTCGTGCCTTACCTTTGAAGAGCTTCTTCTTTTGGCACTCCAATATGTCCCATAAACATCACAAATGGTCCTTTTGTTCGATTAATTCCGTCGTTATATCTCCAAAATGTCAATTTATTTGGCGCATTTGATTTTTTTTAAACACTGGTTCCAACTCGCCCAACATGACTACAAAATATCTAATAAGTTACCTGTAAACGCTGTCCAAACATTTGAAACAACTTTCCGAATCCAACTTTAGGTATTTTAAAACGTAAATAATCGAGAAAATTTAAGATGGGATAAACTGTGTTCAATACTGGATAAAAACAACGTGAAGCGTGTGACCTGGAGCGCGCATCAAAACATTAGAGAGCACTAGGCTGGACCCTCGTTCTGAATAGCCGAACTTCTTAATTTCTCTAAAGAAAAACATCAACCAATTTCTAAAGACTGTTGACATCTAGTGGAAGCAATAGGAACTGCAACCAAGTGCCACAGAAAAGTTCCACAAAAAAACATTTGAAAACAGTCACCTCAACAACAAAAAATCCTCTTGGATGGTTTGTCCTTGGGGTTTAACCTGCCAAATAAGTTATGTTATACTCACATCCATTATTTTAACAGTTTTAGAAACTTTAGAGTGTTTTCTATCCAAACCTACCAATTTGATTCATATCCTAGCTTCTGGGCAGGTAGCAGGTAGTTTACTTTGGGAACGCTTTTCCTCCGGACGTGAAAATACTGCCCCTATCCCCAAAATAATTTATAAGGCAAGAAATTCCACAACTTAACTTCTAAAAAGGCACACATGTTAATTGAAATGACTTCCCGGTGACTACCTGGAAGCGCTACTCTATCTATTCCACTCTCATCCTTTCGGTTTTAATAATATTTAATAACAATAATAATAATGTTATAATAGGTAATAACTAACTTTAATAACTAGGGTTAATACCTGCCTGGCGCACCAACAAAATCTTCATATTTACCCCACTCTAACAATACCACTACAGAATTAGCATAAGAGGCCATGTAACTTAAGGTAATCAGAAATATTTAGGACTAACTTATTACTTGCCACCCATTCTGAAACTAACTGCAGCTCTATGTTAAGTGTTGCAGTCATTTCAGTTGCTGTAGTAGCTGACGTGTACAGTGTTGAGTCATCCGCATACATAGACTCACTGGCTTTACTCAAATGTCATTGGCATGTTGTTGGTAAAGATTGAAAAAAGTAGGTGCCAAACAGCTGCCCTGGGGAATTCCTGATTCTACCATGATTTTGTTGTACAGGCTTCCATTAAAGAACACTCTTTGTGTTCCGTTAGACAGGTAGCCTAGTGGTTAGAGTGGTAGGCCAGTAACCGAAAGATTGCTGGATCGAATCCCTGAGTTGACATGGTAAAACTGTGTCGTTCTGCCCCTGAACAAGGCAGTCCTAGGCTGTCATTGAAAAAAAGAATTTGTTCTTAACTGACTTGCCTAGTTAAATAAAGGTTATATTTATTTTAAAAGAAAAACTCTTTATCCACAATATAGCAGGGGGTGTAAAGCCATACGTCTTTTTCAGCAGCAGACTATGATCGATAATGCCAAAAGATGCACTGAAGTCAAACAGCCCCAACAATAGGGGGCACACACTTTCTAGTAGGCTTAAATTAAAGACAAGGCAAATAGGAATGGCAATATCGGCCACTATTGTCCTCAATTTTCCATCCACGTTGTCAGACACCAGTGACTTGTCATTGTAGATTTTATTTGCGCAAAATTTCATTGAAGATGATTTTTACTATCATTCTTCATGTCATTTATCTTTGTTTCATTGTGTACTTTATTCTTTTTAGTCACATGATTTCTCAATTTGCAATAGGTTTGCCAATCAGTTATACAGCCAGACCTATATGCCATCTCTTTTGCCTCCCTCTTCATCATACCATTTTGTAATTCCTCATCAATCCATGTGGATTTAACAGTTTTTACAGTCATTTTCTTAATGGGTGCTGCTTATTAGTAACTGGGATAAGCAGTTTGAAATGTGTCAAGGGCAGTGTCTGGTTGCTCATCATTACACACCACAGACCAACAAATATTATTTACATCAATAACATAGGAATCACTACATAAAATTGTATGACCTCTTATACACAATATTAGTCCCAGCCGTTGGAACGGTGGTTTTCCTAGACATGGCTCCTATATTGTGATCACTACATCTGATGGATCTGGATACTGCTTTAAAACCCATTTCTGCAGCATTAGTAAAGATATGATCAAACCATGTTGATGATTTCATTCCTCTACTGTTTGTCACTACCCTGGTAAGTTGATAGATAACCTGAACCAGGTCGCCAGCACTGGTTACAGTTTGAAGCTTTCGTTTGAGTGGGCAGCCTGATCACAGCTTTTCTTCAGTACCAGTTAATTAATTACCAAAGTCTTGAGTTTAGTTTGCCTGTTCTACAGTCTTGTAAAGATAGGGGGGTTGACTGTAACATCCATAATGTTTTAAGGAATAGTTTTTGTAAAAAAAGCACCTTACATTGGATCATCTTGAAACTTTCTCTCCAAAGCTAACTTTCATCAAGGTTTTATATGGTCTATTGGTTTCTCTCTTTTCATTGGCAGAATCCTTTTTCAGTGTTATGATATTCATAACATCCATATACACCAGTCTATCTTCCTGTCAACTAACAGAACTCTGCTGGTTGTCCTGATAACAGATACCAGTCCATCTTCCTGTCAACTAACAGAACTCTGCTGGTTGTCCTGGTAACAGATACCAGTCCATCTTCATGTCAACTAACAGAACTCTGCTGGTTGTCCTGGTAACAGATACCAGATCTATTTAATTTGTTCAAACTAAATTACAGCACTTACTTTGATGAGTCAAATCTGATCCTTTCTTCTCTTCTCCTCCTCTCACAGTTCCACTCAGCCCTGTTGTTTTCCTGCAGTCCACCAGCAGCACAGACAACCTCTTCATACCCAGCAGTAAGGCGCTACCGGGAGAGGCACGACACAGGGACTCCAGGAGGGAGGAAGGGCTAGCGTTGTCCTGGTAACCATAAAGATGGGACACAGACACATATCATTATGGATGCTGATGTCACTGTTGTCATAAAGTGCTTTACAGAAACCCAGCCCAGACCCAGAGAGAGCTAGACCAGACCCAGAGAGAGCTAGACCAGACCAAGCTGCATGCCAGACCAGACCAAGCTGTACCATCTTGTGTTCTGATCTGGAGAGACTCTTCTCTTCCTCGTCAGCATCAGGATGTTGTTGATGCTTCTTCCCAGAGGATCCACCATAGTCATGTCTCTCTCCTGTGTTAATGAGAACATCAAAATGAGTAGTAAACTTATAACCGTCTAATAAAATCATAGGGTCTTACAAGAGGCATGAATATGTCCCTTTGATATTTTAAGTAGAGATTATGCTTCAATATTGAATTTTAAAAGCCTGTTATACTAGATGAGGGGAACTTTTATGTAGACCACATGGAGAATTCAATACATCGAATTTAAAAGTCCCTAAAATATATGAACCAATGGCAGATCGACCCTTTAACAATTCCTACAGTACTGAACAACATATTCAAGTGTAGAACTTCAGTAGAATAACACTTTAAATCCGCACATTAGTTCAACAACGGCATAGTTTGTGTCCCTGTTGAAGACAGTACTCACTGGTGGTAATCTGATATTCTGTCTCCTCCTCCTTCACCTTTATTGAGATAGCATCCTCTTCCTCTCTAAACGGTTCTTTCTCTTCTATCACTATAACAGCCTCCTCTTCCTCCTTTTTCATTCTGAAATGTTCTTTCACTATAACAGCATCTTCTTCCTTCACTATAACAGTCTCATCTTCCTCCTTTTTCATTCTAAAAGGTTCTTTCTCTTCTTTCACTGTAACCTCATCCTCTTCTTCAATGTTCAGCGCCAGAGCTTCTTTCTGCAAACAGCAGACCTCCTCTTCTATAGCAGGGATGAGTAGTTTAATGAACTCATGGTCAGGGATGTTAGCTAGATAGTTAGCTAGCATTAGCGACTAGCCTAGTGCTAGGCTCAGCATCAATCTTTAACAAGTTTGCAAATATTAACTAGTTAATACGTCAAAAGAACTCTGTATAAAACACTGAGATTAGATTATGTACATTAAGATGGTCTAAAGCGTCAATCTTTCACTTTTATGTTGGCTAGCAAGCTACCGACGTGGTTGAAGAGTAGCCGCGTTGTTGTTCCTGAAGAAGCGTCCGTCCAGTCCATTATACGTCACGGAAGAATCATCACCTGAAAGACGCTCATCGCCATCTGCTGGCTGGTGTGGGTAACGCAATTTGGAAACAGTTAGTATACTTATTGGAAAGAACGTCATAATAACTTAACAATGAGCTGATATATTTTCTCTTACGTCTTACAAATAATACGTTCCTGTACACAGACGTAGAAGCTCAATATGAATATGTAGATGATTAATAAATACTTATATGAATAGGTAGTGTGTTGATAAACATTTTCTCTGTTAATTTTTCACATTCTTTTTTATCTACATGTGACCATACTATTCCCTTAAAGCCTTGCTCTATAAGATACAAATCATCCTGTAAACAACAGAACAAATGCATCACATGCAAATAGCACTTGATCATCTGTAGTGCTATACAGTGGAGGTCAGTGCCGTTTAAGATGAGGCAGGACAATTTGTTTTTTCATGAGCATGGCCTTAATTCTATTACAGCATATTGGACGACTGTCATTCATATTTCACTCACCCTGTTCAATGGAACAGCAATAGGTTTAGGCTACTACATGATACTCTAAATGTCCCTATACCCATCATGAGGTAGCAACCTAGCCTATGAATGAAAGTTTAGAATGTAGGTTCACACAGGTCGAGAGAAAATTTTGCGATGGCAGACAGTGACACATTCAATACTGCCTTGCACACTCTCGCCTGCATCTAGCTGAAATAGAGATATCACTGGACAAATTCAGGCATGTTTATCCCCGTTTTGTTCCATTTAAACGTTTGTCAACAGAATCGGCGGAATGAATACACCCCTGATCATGCATAAACACAGTTCACTTTCATTACAGACACGTTGTATTCCTTCTTGCATCTATGTGCTCTCCTCTTATCACCTTCTCCCTTTGTTTCTGTACTTCAATGCATAACACATCAGCTGTATGTGACCAGGAGAAAAAACCTTTCCAAGCCAAACCATTTCATAACTGAAACACACAGCTTACATTGTTGTCACAATATTAGCTAAAATAACATCATAGTCAACAGAGCTAATAGAACTAACTCGTTAGTAAACCTGCTACAATCATGTAGTAACGTTACAGTGTACAGTCAGTAAGCAGTTTAGCACTTACCTTGGCGGGTCCCAGTGGCAATAAATTAGTAATTAGCAATGTGGAGACTATGTACTAGGATGTACTAGGATATATATACAGGAGATACCAGTACAGAGTCAATGTGGAGGCTATATACAGGGGGTACCAGTACAGAGTCAATGTGGAGTCTATATACAGGGGGTACCAGTACAGAGTGGAGGCTATATACAGGAGGTACCAGTACAGAGTCAATCTGGAGACAGATTTTGATCCCATGGGGAGCCCCAGATCGAGGGAGATCAGTGGTCTTGTATGTCTTCCATTTCCTAATAATTGCTGGATATCTTTTGCTGGTTGGGTGAAACACAAAATGTTACCTGTGGAAACAATGTTTATTCAATCAGTGGGAGGCTTGTAAATTCAGGAAAGTGGAACGAGGAACTCTTCTTTGAGACAATGATAAACAGCAATCCTTGGGAGAGTTGTGGTGGATATTATAAAATAAGGATCTGCTGGAGTCCAAGTCAAACCAAGATTCTTTATTTCTGAGCTCAGAGAGAATAACAGAGTTACACAGCGCAGTGTAGACAGTCTGAATTCCTGAAGCATTGGGTGATGAGCACATACCTTTATAGTTTCCTGTTCCTGGGAGGGACTTTATTCATACAAGGACACAGGTGCAAATTGGTTTGCAACACAGGATGATACTCCCAAGAACAGGAGCTTATAATAGGACAGTTTCACAAGGTTAGTCACATACTCAGTTATGTGGACACACATACAACTAACATTTTCCATTACAGAGTCTGAACATTTTCATTTCATTAAATCATCAGTGGGCTACAATGCAAATGTCAACAATGGAACTAATGCATCACATCCAAATATCACTTGATTATCTGTAGTGCTGGAGGAATGACACACCCAGTTAAACACACACAAAGAGTTTTAAAAAAGGACAGTTTAAAAGAAGGAACCTGATCTCCTTTATATTCAAACTGACAGACTCCATATTCACTTCATGTTTTCTAATAAAAACAAACAAATATATGTTTGAGTATACCCTGTACCATTTAATTACATCTGGTAAAGACAGGTAAACACATTGTCAGTCAACAATATAAGACAACGGGAGCACTGTGTATGTTCTCTGATGAATTTTAAGTCAATGTGATGTGAAATATCAATATACACACTAAGAGAAGTAATTTCTCTCTCCTGTGTGGATTCTCTAATGACGTTTAAAACCTGTTAAGGCTAGGGCAGAATACTGCCCCCGTTGGTGAAATGCGTGCCCATAGTAAACAGGAAAAAAATCTGTAAAAAATTGCTAATATATGCATATAATAAATATTATTGAATAGAAAACACTCTAAAGCTTCTAAAACCGTTTAAATTATGTCTGTAAGTAAAGCAGAACTCTCAGGGCACTCATTCTCCCAAACTCTCTCTTGTCATCCAAAAAGTTGGCCCAACTTTGACGTCATCGCCCCCACCCTTCCCAAGCACCTACGGTCATGGGAACAATTCCTATGCCTTCAGCGCGGTGTCCGCTTTCAATGGGGCTTCTCATTGTGTGAATCGCGCGCTCACGAGATTAATGACGTACCGAATCCTTTCGGTCGCGCGAGATCTCACGCGCATTCTGCGCCTGTGGTGTCTTTCTTTCAAGATTGATTAAACGATGCGTGTGTTTCTCTTTGTCCTGAGAATTGCGGTGAAGCTATATAGCATGCTAACGCTGTGTTCTGAACCAAGTTTGACAAGTTTAGTCGACATATAATATGTAATTTCGACGTTTTGGTGCGAACTAACTTTACTTTTTGGCTGCATTTCAACCGAAATATGCCGTGTTTGATAACCGAAAGACACAGACTTCAAAACTAAAGCTGTTTTTGGTAAGTATAAACCCTTCCAGGTCTTCTGATGGAAGAACAGCAAAGGTAAGGGAACATTTATGTGTTAAATTTGGGTTTCTGTGGAGGAGCCAAAATGCTAATTCCTGAGCGCCGACTCACATTATAGCCTAGTGAACGAAATCTGTAAAGTTAAAAATAAATGTAACACAGCTGTTTTATTAAGAAGAAGTGTATCTTTCTAAGTATATGTAGAACATGTATATTTAGTCAACGTTTATGATGTGTATTTCAGTTATCTGGCAGAGTTACCATAATTTCTCCAGGCATTGTTGTAGCATTTTTTAGCCATGACCTTCTATGTAAACCGTGATTTATGGATATAATTAGCATATTATTGAAAAAAACATAAATGTACTGTATAACATGTCCTATTCCTGTCATCTGATGAAGATTTTCAAAAGGTTAGTGAATTATTTTACTTTAATCCTGCTTTTGTGATTGCATCTATTGTTCTACAAAATGGCTATGTAAATTAGCCTATCTTTGGTGGTGGTTTGACATAAATATGTGCTATGTTTTCGACATAAAACATTTTAGAAATCAGACTTGGTGGCTAGATGAACAAGCTGTTTATCTTTCATTTGAGCAATTGGACTTGTTAATGTGTGGAGGTTAAATATTTCTAAGAATATTTTTTGCGTTCTGTGTGCTACTGTGTCAGTTGAGCAGTGGGGGGAGGTGCCCTAGCGGGACGTGTGGTGCCAAGTAGTTTTAAGTGACTTATGAGTAATATGTTTTCCCACAGTCTGAGTGTATTTTTGTGTGTGTATTCTCTCATGTTGTTTCAGATTCCCCGATCGGCTGAAACACTTTCCACACTGGGAGGAGTGGTAAGGCTTCTATCCTGCGTGTATTCTCTCATGCCGTTTCAGCGCCCACGAACGGACGAAACACTTTCCACATTCGGAGCAGTGGTAAGGCTTCTCTCCTGTGTGTATTCTCTCATGTAGTTTCAGCTCCCCCGAACGGACGAAACACTTCCCACATTGGGAGCAGTGGTAAGGCTTCTCTCCTGTGTGTTTTCTCTCGTGCTGTTTCAGCGTCCCTGAATGCTTGAAACTCTTTACACACTGGGAGCAGTGGTAAGGCTTCTCTCCTGTGTGTATTCTCTCATGTAGTTTCAGGTCCCCCAAACAGACGAAACACTTTCCACATTGGGAGCAGTGGTAAGGCTTCTCTCCTGTGTGTATTCTCTCATGTTGTTTCAGCTTCCCTGAATGGTTGAAACGCTTTCCACACTGGGAGCAGTGGTACGGCTTCTCCCCTGTGTGTATTCTCTCGTGTTGGTTCAGGAATGCTTTCCGGTTGAAACACTTTCCACACTGGGAGCAGTGGTAAGGCTTCTCTCCTGTGTGTATTCTCTCGTGCCGTTTCAGCATCCCTGACTGGTTGAAACACTTTCCACACTGGGAGCAGTGGTAAGGCTTCTCTCCTGTGTGTATTCTCTCGTGCCGTTTCAGCACCCCTGACTGGTTGAAACCCTTTCCACACTGGGAGCAGTGGTAAGGCTTCTCCCCTGTGTGTATCCTCTCGTGTTGTTTCAGGTGTGCTTTCTGGTTACAACTCTTTCCACAGTGGGAGAACTGGTGTCGTCTTGCTGGTTTGGATGTCCCTGGCTCTGGTTTCTCTGAGTCTGGTCTTTCTCCTGCCAAAGACAGTGTTATTTTTAAATAGAGACCCGAATGAAACCACATGATAAAACAACCTTGCTACGAGGGTAAATCCTAAATCAGATCTCTCAATAACCCGAGGCCAGTTTTAACAATCTTAGTGTGATTTAAAAACAAATGTAGAGCTTCCTGGTAATTACTGCTATGTTTACATTACTTATTCATCCTGTTTTACAAGTCAGAACACAAAAACCTGGACAGTTCTAGGACACTGAAGACACAGACGTCGCTGGATTCCAATTGAACAGGTGGTTCTAAATAGGTGGTTCTAAATATATAACATTCATAGCTGTATGATACAGAATGTGACCTACACACTTCCTTAAACATAAAATAACTAAAGAAGTAATTTTGTGTGGTAGTCCAAAACTAGTTTTTACGTCGCAGATACAAAGCACATCAGTAACATCTCCCCGTTGTTGAAAGGGTTCGACACATTGCTGTTTAAATGGACCAATTTCTTATTTAGACATTCACAGATTTTCAACATTTTGATTATCGCTGATGCCATATTTTGGGTAAAGTAAAAAATTAGGTGAAATATTTGGGTAAATGTTCCTAAAACTGATAGTAACAACAAAAAACAAAAATATAAACGCAACAAGTAAAGTGTTGGATGTTTCATGAGCTGAAAAAAAAGATTTTTTTTACATCCCTGTTACTCAACATTTATTCTTTGCCAAGATAATCCATCCACCTGACAGGTGTGGCATATCAAGAAGCTGATGGAACAGCTTGATTATTACACAGGTGCACCTTGTGCTGGGGATAATAAAAGGCTACACGAAAATGTGCAGTTTGGTCACACAACAATGCCACAGATCTCTGAGGGAGCGGGCAATTGGCATGCTGACTGCAGGAATGTCCACTGGAGCTGTTGTCAGGGAATTTAATGTACAGTACCAGTCAAAAGTTTGGACTCACCTTCTCTTTCAAGGGTTTTTCTTTATTTGGACTATTTTCTACATAGTAGAATAATAGAGAAGACATCAAATTTATTAAAAACACATGGAATCATGTAGTAACCACACGTGTTGAATCAAAATATATATTTTATTCTTCAAAAGTTGCCACCCTTGCTTTCTCTCAACCAGCTTCACCTGGAATCCTTTTCCAACAGTCTTGTAGGAGTTCCCACATATGCTGAGAACTTGTAGGCTGCTTTTCCTTTACTCTGCGATCCAACTCATCCCAAACTATCTCGATTTGGTTGAGGTTGGGGGATTGTGTAGGCCAGGTCATCTGATGCAGCACTCCATCACTCTCCTTTTTGTCATTGTCATTGTCCTGTTGAAAAACAAATGACAGTGGGACTAAGCCCAAACCAGATGGGATGGCATATCGCTGCAGAATGCTGTGGTAGTCATGCTGGTTAAGTGTGACTTGAATAAATAAATCACTGACATTGTCAATAGCAAAGCACCCGCACACCATCACATCTCCTCCTCCATGCTTCACGGTGGGAACCACACATGCGGAGATCATCTGTTCATCTACTCCTCGTCTCACAAAGACATGACGCTCGGAACCAAAAATCTCACATTTGGACTCATCAGACCCAAGGACAGATATCCACTGGTCTAATGTCCATTGCTCATGTTTCTTGGCCCAAGCAAGTCTCTTCTTCTTATTGGTGTCCTTTAGTAGTGGTTTCCTTGCAGAAATTCGACCATGAAGGCCTGATTTACGCAGTCTCCTCTGAACCGATGATGTTGAGATGTGTCTCTTGCTTGAACTTTGTGAAGCATTTACTTGGGCTGCAATTTCTAAGTCTGGTGACTCTAATGAACTTATGCATCAGAAGTAACTCTGGGTCTTCCATTCTTGTGGTGGTCCTTAAAGTAATGATGGTCTGTTGCTTCTCTTTGCTTATTTGAGCTGTTCTTGACATAATATGGACTTCACCTTTTACCCAATAGGGCTATCTTCTGTATACCCCCATACCTTGTCACAACACAACTGATTGGCTCAAACACATTAAAACCTGTTATGGCACATTAACTCTATGAAACTAGGGGGCACTATTTTAATTTATGGAAAAATAACGTTCCCAAAGTAAACAGGCTATTTCTCAGGATCAGGTGCTAGAATATGCATATAATTGACAGCTTAGGATAGAAAACACTCAATATTGTCTGTGAATATAACAGAACTGATATTGCAGGCGAAAGCCTGAGAAAAATCCAATCAGGAAGTGACTCTTATTTTGAAACCTCTGCGTTCCTATGCATCCCTATTTACCATTGAGAGGGATATCAACCAGCTTCCTTTTTCTATGGCTTCCCTAATGTGTCTACAGTCACTAGACATAGTTTCAGGCTTTTATTTACAAAAATGAGCGTGAATGACAACATTGCGTCAGTGGTCAGGTGGTGGCTCTCAGAGTGATTTGTGCGTAATAGACAAAGGCGGCCATTGTGCCTCTCGCTCCTAGTGAAAAGCCAATTGTCCCGGTTGATATATTATCGAATAGATATTTGAAAAACTGTTTAGTCACGAGGATTGATTATAAAAAACGTTTGCCATGTTTCTGCCGATATTATGGATCTAATTTGGAGGGTTTCTTCGGCGTTGTCGTGACCGCAACTTCCGGTGGATTTCTCAACAAAACGTGAAGAATAAATGGAGGTATTTTGGCTATAAAAAATCATCTTTATGGAACAAAATTAACATTTGCTGTCTAACTGGGAGTCTCATGGGTGAAAACATCCGAAGCTCATCAAAGGTAAACGATTTAATTTGATTGCTTTTCTGATTTTCGTGACCAAGCTCCCTGCTGCTAGCTGGACATAATGCTATGCTATCGATAAACTTACACAAATGCTTGTCTTGCTTTGGCTGTAAAGCATAATTTTAAAATCTGAGATGACAGGGTGATTAACAAAAGGCTAAGCTGTGTTTCACTATATTTCACTTGTGATTTCATGAATATGAATATATTATATATATATATATCCGGGAGGAGTAGTTCCAAAAGGTTAAAACACAATAAAACCTGCTAGCGGAACGTTGACAACATCCGGTGAAATTGCAGAGTGCAAAGTATTTTTTTATTTATTAGAAATATTTAACTTTCATGCATTCACAAGTGCAAAGGTTAACTTCTTGTTAATCTAGCCACCGTGTCAGATTCCAAAAAGGCTTTACGGCAAAAGCAAACCATGCGATTATCTGAGGACAGCACCCCATTAAACAAACACACGACAATCATATTTCAACCCGCCAGGCGCGACACAAACCTCAGAAATAACGATATAATTTGTGCCTTACCTTTGAAGAGCTTCTTCTTTTGGCACTCCAATATGCCCCATAAACATCACAAATGGTCCTTTTGTTCGATTCATTCCGTTGTTATATCTCCAAAATGTCAATTTATTTGGCGCATTTGATTTAAAAAAAACACTGGTTCCAACTCGCCCAGCATGACTACAAAATATCTAATACAATACCTGTAAATGCTGTCCAAACATTTGAAACAACTTTCCTAATCCAATTTTAGGTATTTTAAAACGTAAATAATTGAGAAAATGTAAGACGCGATAAACTGTGTTCAATACCGGATAAAAACAACGTGAAGCGCGTGACCTGGGGCGCGCATCAAAACATTAGAGAGCACTAGGCTGGACCCTCGTTCTGAATAGCCGAACTTCTTCATTTCTCTAAAGAAAAACATCAACCAATTTCTAAAGACTGTTGACATCTAGTGGAAGCAATAGGAACTGCAACCAAGTGCCACACAAAACCATTTGAAAACAGAGTCACATCAACAACAAAAAATTCCTCCTGGATGGTTTGTCCTTGGGGTTTAACCTGCCAAATAAGTTATGATATACACACAGACATTATTTTAACAGTTTTAGAAACTTTAGAGTGTTTTCTATCCAAACCTACCAATTATATGCATATCCTAGCTTCTGGGCAGGTAGCAGGTAGTTTACTTTGGGAACGCTTTTCATCCAGACGTGAAAATACTGCCCCCTATCCCAAACAGGTTATAAGGAAAGAAATTCCACAACTTAACTTCTAAAAAAGGCACACATGTTAATTGAAATGAATTCCCGGTGACTACCTCATGATGCTACAGTCCTCCTTTAAGACTCCATAATGGTTCATCATTAGATGCTACAGTCCTCCTTTAAGACTCCATAATGCTTCATCATTAGATGCTACAGTCCTCTAAGTCTACACCATGTTTAGAATGTGTCTGGAAGCATTATTCTATCTATTCTACTCTCATCCTTTCGGATTTAATAATATTTAATAATAATAATAACAATGTTATAATAGGTAATAACTAACTTTAATAACTAGGGTTAATACCTGCCTGGCGCACCAACAAAATCTTCATATTTACCCCCCACCGCTACAGAATTAGCGTAGTAGGCCATGTAACTTAAGGTGATCAGAAATATTTAGGACTAACTTATTCCTTGACACCCATTCTGAAACTAACTGCAGCTCTATGTTAAATGTTGCAGTCATTTCAGTCGCTGTAGTAGCTGATGTGTACAGTGTTGAGTCATCCGCATACATAGACACACTGGCTTTACTTAAATGTCACTGGCATGTTGTTGGTAAAGATTGAAAAAAGAAGGTGCCAAACAGCTGCCCTGGGGAATTCCTGATTCTACCTTGATTTTGTTGTACAGGCTTCCATTAAAGAACACTGTGTTCTGTTAGACAGCTGTTGGGGAATAATCAGAAATGGTTGGTAACATAGGTAAGATGTTTTATATTCATCATATGTTTGTAAGTTACTTCTCATCAGAATGTTATTTTTGTATAATACTGTGGCGGGGTTGCAGTATCTGTTCTATGTCAAGACTAAGTTGTTTGGGCCGGAGAGAGGTCAAGCGTGTATCTCTTGGCTCCACAATGTCTGTGTGCCAGTCAGTGTTTCTCTGTGATCTTGTCAAGATAGGATGGATTTGATATATGCCTGGAGGATTGGTTTATGGTTCTGAGTTTGAGAAAAGAACATGTTTTAGGAGACAAAGCTGAACGATGAATTATGCCGATAATGCTGTGTTATCCTATGCTGTCTCACTAGGGAACACACTTTCTAGTAGGCTTAAATTGAAGATAATGCGAATAGAACTGGCAATATCGGCCGCTATTATCCTCAATCATTTTCCATCCACGTAGTCAGACACCATGACATTGTTGATTTTTTTACCCAAAATTTAATTGAAGGTGTTCCAAAGCTTTTTACAATCATTCTTCATGTCATTTATCTTTGTTTCATAGTGTAGTTTCTTATTTTTTATTCAGTTTAGTCACATGATTTCTCAATTTGCAATAGGTTTGCCAATCGGTTATTCAGCCAGACCTATAAGCCATCTCTTTTGCCTCCCTCTTCATCATACCATTTTTAAATTCCTCATCAATCCACGTGGATTTAACAGTTTTTATAGTCATTTTCTTAATGGGTGCATGCTTATCAGTAACTGGGATAAGCAATTTCATAAATGTGTCACAGGCAAGCGTCTGGTTGCTCGTCATTACACACCACGGACCAACAAATATTGTTTCCATTGTTGGAATCGGCTAAACTTTGAACATGGAGACATTAAAGAAGTGATAGGAAGTGAAAGAGACTGGCTGTTATGTCAGAAGTTAATGGTTCTCTGAAGAAAGACAGGTGGCTTTGGAATGTGTTGGGTGGACGAGAGGAGAGCAAAGTGTGAAACAGGGGAGACGAACATCTGTGGATTAGATGAAGGAGAGGTTGAGGTCAGGACAGATTCTCATCAGGGAGATAAAGGTCTGGTATCCTGTTACCCTCTTTACTCTCTTCCTGTGGAACCATAAGATGTAAGGATTGGAGAGAGGGAGTGTCTTAAGTGAGACATATCTGGATGGAACAAATGTTGGGTTGTCTGAATTACAGATGTACAGAACATTTGGGAGTAATTCAACTTGGTTAAAGCTTCTCTAGAGTTCGTGAGTTATTTACTGTGAAAAAAAAAGAACCTAATAACATCAACAACATAGGAATCACCACAAACAATTGTATGATCTCTTATATAGAACATTAGGCCCAGCCTTTTGGAACTTTGGTTTTCCTAGATATGACTACTATATTGTGATCACAACAGCCGATGAATTTGGATACTGCTTTCAAACTAATTTCTGCAGCAATAGTAAGGATATGATCAAAATATGTTGATTCAATTTCTGTACTGTTTGTAACTACCCTGGTAGGTTGATTGATAACCTGAACAAGGTTGCAGGCACTGGTTACAGTTTGAAGCTTTCTCTTGAGTAGGCAGCCTGATCACAGCTTTCCTCCAGTATTAGTTAATTAATTAACAGTGTCTAGAGTTTAGTTTGCCTGTTCAACAGTCTTGTAAAGATAGGGGGGTTGACTGGGACAGGCAATGTAACATCCATAATGTTTTAAGGATAAGTTTTTGTAAAACAAGCACCTTACATTGGATCATCTTGAAACTTTCTCTCCAAAGCTAACTTTAATCAAGGTTTTATATGGTCTACTGCTTTATCTCTTTTCATTGGCAGAATCCTTTTTCAGTGTTATGATATTCATAACATCCATATCCATCAGTCTATCTTCCTGACAACGAACAGAACAGTGCTGGTTGTCCTGGTAACAGATACCAATGAATAGATCTATTTATTTGTTCAAACTGAACTACAGCACTTACTTTGAGTCAAATCTGATCCTTTCCTCTCTTCTCCTCCTCCCACAGTTCCACTCAGCCCCATTGTTTTCCTGCAGTCCACCAGCAGCACAGACAACCTCTTCATAACCAGCAGTAAGGTGCTAACAGGAGAGGCATGACACGGGGACTCCGGGAGGGTGGAAGGGCTAGCGTTGTCCTGGTAACCATAAAGAGGGGACACAGACGCACATCATTATGGATGCTGATGTCACTGTTGTCATAAAGTGCTCTACAGAAACACAGCCCAGACCCCAATAGAGAAAGCTGTATGCTAGACCAGACCAAGCTGTACCATCTGGTGTTCTGATCTGGAGAGACTCTTCTCTTCCTCGTCAGCATCAGGATGTTGTTGAGGCTTCCCAGAGGATCCACAATAGTCATGTGTCTCTCCTGTGTGAATGAGAACATCAAACAGATGGGAAACTTATGACCATCTATTGCAATCATAGAGTCTTACAAGAGGCATGCATATGTCTAAAATGGCCACTTTTATCATGATTTCCTAAAATATTGTTTGTGATGCAAATGTAAAAGGGTCGTTCCACAAAATGGGTGGCTTTTGTTATTTTAAGTAGAAAATATGCACCAATATAGAATTTTAAAAGCCTGTTATATTAGATGAGGGGAACTTTAATGTAGACCACATGGAGAATTCAATACATCTAATTGAAAAGTCCCTAAAATATATGAACCAATGGCAGATTGACCCTTTAACAATTCCTACAGTACTGAACAACATATTCAAGTGTAGAACTTCAGTAGAATGCCACTTCAAAACCACACATTAGTTCAACAACGGCATAGTTTGTGCCCCTGTTGAAGACAGTACTCACTGGTGTTAATCTGATATTCTGTCTCTTCCTCTTTCACTCCCAAAACGTCTTCCTCCTTCACCTTTATTGAGATAGCATCCTCTTCCTCTCTAAACGGTTCTTTCTCTTCTTTCACTATAACAGCCTCCTCTTCCTCCTTTTTCATTCTGAAAGATTCTTTCTCCAAACAGCAGACCCCCTCTTCATTAGCAAGGGAGGAGTAGTTTAGTGACCTCATGGTCAGGGATGTTATGTAGCTAGCTAGCATTAGCGTCTAGCCTAGTGCTAGGCTCAGTATCAATCTTTAACACGTTTGCAAATTGAACCAGTTGATACGTCAACCGAAACTTGTTTAAAACACTGAGATTAGCTGATGTACATTAACATGGTCTAAAACGTCAATCTTTCAGTTTTATGTTGGCTAGCAAGCTATCGAGGTGGTTGAAATAGTATCCGCGTTGTTGTTCCTGAAGAAGCGTCCGTCCAGTCCATTATACGTCACGCAAGAAGAGTCAACTGAAAGACGCTCATCGCCATCTGCTGACTGGAGTGGGTAACGCAGTTTGGAAACAATAGTTACTACACTTTTTGTATTGGAAAGAACGTCATAATTATTTAATAATAAGCTGATACATTTTCTCTTCCAAATAATACGTTCCGGTACACAGACGTAGAAGCTCAATATGAATATGTAGATGATTAATAAATACTTATATGAATAGGTAGTGTGTTGATATACATTTTCTCTGTTCATTTTTCACAATCGTTTTTATCTTCACGTGACCACACTATTCCCTTAAAGCCACGCTCTATAAGATACAAATCATCCTGTAAACAACAGAACAAATGCATCACATGCAAATAGCACTTGGTTATCTGTAGTGCTATACACTGGGTAGACAAAACATTAAGAACACCTGCTCCTTCCATGACTTAGAAAGACTAGGTGAATCCAGGCTAAAGCTATGATCCCTTACTGATGTCACTAGTTAAATCCACTTCAATCCATGTAGATGAAGGGGGGAGACAGGTTAAATAAGGATTTTTAAGCATTGAGACATGAGACATGGATTGTGCATGTGTGCCATTTGGAGAGTTAATGGGGAAGACAAAATATTTAAGTTACTTTGCACGGGGTATGGTAGTAGGTGCCAGGCGCACCGGTTTGTGTCAAGAACTGCAACGCTGCTGGGTTTTTCAGCTCAACAGTTTCCCATGTGTACCAAGAGTGGTCCACCACCCAAACAGTGGTGGTTTGTGCCGTTTAAGATGAGGCAGGACAATTTGTTTTTTCATGAGCATGGCCTTAATTCTATTACAGCATATTGGACGACTGTCATTCATATTTCACTCACCCTGTTCAATGTAACAGCAATAGGTTTAGGCTACTACATGATACTCTAATTGTCCCTATACCCATCATGAGGTAACAACCTAGCCTATGAATGAAAGTTTAGAATGTAGGTTCACACAGGTCGAGAGAACATTTTGCGATGACATACAGTGCCACATAGACAGACAGTGACACATTCAATACTGCCTTGCACACTCTTGCCTGCATCTAGCTGAAATAGAGATATTACTGGACAAATTCAGGTATGTTTATCCCCGTTTTGTTCCATTTAAACGTTTGTCAACAGAATCGGCGGAATGAATACACCCCTGATCATGCATAAACACAGTTCACTTTCATTACAGACACGTTGTATTCCTTCTTGCATCTATGTGCTCTCCTCTTATCACCTTCTCCCTTTGTTTCTGTACTTCAATGCACAACACATCAGCTGTATGTCACCAGGAGAAAAAACCTTTCCAAGCCAAACCATTTCATAACTGCTACACACAGCTTACATTGTTGTCACAATATTAGCTAAAATAACATCATAGTCAACAGAGCTAATAGAACTAACTCGTTAGTAAACCTGCTACAATCATGTAGTAACGTTACAGTGTACAGTCAGTAAGCAGTTTAGCACTTACCTTGGCGGGTCCCAGTGGCAATAAATTAGTCAAACCAAAAGCTTGCCTTGACTTGGAAGAGTTCCAGTGTTGTGTTGGATAGTCATAGCCAGCTAGTTAACATAGCATCCCTTTGTTTGAGCCAAGTGTTTGAGTAGACTAAACTAGATAGCTGCATTTGCTAGCTAAGTAAGTGAAACTGAAAGTGGAAAATAAATGACGAAATATCTCTCTCTCGCTTCTCCTTCATTTTGGAATGAAATAATTTGTTCAAAACTGTTCAACTATTGTATTTTTCTCTCTTTTAGTCAACTACTCACCACATGTTATGCACTGCAGTGCTAGCTAGCTGTAGCTTATGCTTTCAGTACTAGATTCATTCTCTGATCCTTTCATTGGTTGGACATCATGTCAGTTCATGCTGCAAGAGCTCTGATGGGTTGGAGGATGTCCTCCGGAAGTTGTCATAATAACTGTGTAAGTCTATGGAAGCCTTGAGAACCATAATCCTCCTAGGTTTTGTATTGAAGTCAATGTACCCAGAGGAGGATGCAAAATAGTATGTTTTAATAAATTATTTGGTGACGTGATTATATTTAGTATGGTTTCATCTAAAAAGGACCACTTTTAAATATTTTGCCATTTTTATTTTTCTGAAAATAACTGAGCACGATGGTTCTCCCCTTCCTCCTCTGAGGAGACCCCACTGCACCCAAAGGACACCCAGCCAACTTGACACAATTGTGGGAAGCATTGGAGTCAACATGGGCCAGCATCCCTGTGGAACACTTTCGACAGCTTGAAGAGTCCATAACTCAATGAATTGAGGCTGTTCTGAGGGGAAAAGGGGAGGGTCCAACTCCATATTAGGAAGTTGTTCCAAATTTTTGGTATAATCAGTGGATATATCTGCCATTTAGCATACATGTTTATCCAAAGGGATTTGCAGTCATGTGTGCAAACACTTTACATATGGGTGGTCCCAGGAATCAAACCCACTACCCTGGTTTAACAAGCACTATACTCCACCAACTGAGCTACAGGACCACAAGGAATGATCAAGGAATGACGCAGATAAACACACACAGCTTGAGTTTCAAACATATAATTGAATCAAAGACCGTAACATTGAAACTGACATACTTCATATTTAGTTACAATCAAATATTATTTGTCACATGCGCTGAATACAACAGGTGTAGATCTTAACGTGAAATGCTTACTGACAAGCCCTTAACCAACAACGTAGATAAGAAAAATAAGTGTTAAGAAAATATGCAGCATTGAAGGTCCTAAAGAACACAGTGGCCGCCATCATTCTTAAATGGAAAGTTTGGAACCACCAAGACTTCCTAGTGCTGGCCCGCCCAGCCAAACTGAACAATTGGGGGAGAAGGGCCTTGCTCAGGGACGTTACTGAGAACCCGATGGTCACTCTGACAGAGCTCAAGAGTTCCTCTGTGGAGATGGGAGAACCTTCCAGAAGGACAACCATCTCTGCAGCACTCCACCAATTTGGCCTTTTTGGTAGAGTGGCCAGACGGAAGCCACTTCTCAGTAAAAGGCACATGAAAGTCTGTTTGGAGTTTGCCAAAAGGCACCTAAAGGACTCTCAGACCATGAGAAACAAGATTCTCAGATCTGATGAAACCAAGATTAAACACTTTGGCCTGAATGCCAAGCGTCAGGTCTGGAGGAAACCTGGCACCATCCTTACGGTGAATCGTGGTGATGGCAATATCATGGTGTTATTGGGGATATTTTTCAGCGGCAGGGACTGGGAGACTAGTCAGGATCGAGGGAAAGATGTACGGAGCAAAGTACAGAGAGATAATTGATGAAAACCTGCTCAAGAGCACTCAGGACCTCAGGTTCACGTTCCAACAGGACAACGACCCTAAGCACACAGCGAAGACAACATAGAAGTGGCTTTGGGACAAGTCTCTGAATGTCCATGAGTGGCCCAGCCAGAGCCCGGATTTGAACCAGATCGAACAACTCTGAAGAAATCCTGAAAATTGCTGCGCAGTGACGCTCTCCATCCAACCTGACAGATCTTGAGAGGATCTGCAGAGAAGAATGGGAGAAACTCCACAAATACAGGGGTGCCAAGATTGTAGTGTTATACCCAAGGCGGCTTGAGGCTATAATCACTGGCAAAAGTGCTTCAACAAAGCACTGAGTTAAGGTTCTGAATACTTATTTAAATGTGATATTTCAGTTTTAATATTTAAATGCATTTGCAAACATTTCTAATCCTGTTTTTGCTTCGTCATTATAGGGTGTTGTTGTGCAGATTCATGAGGAAAACCTCCCAATTTAATAAATTTTAGAATATTCCAGTAAATTCAGGAAGTAAACTGAAAATTCCAATTCTCTTCTATGGTTTTCAATGAGGAAAATGTGGAATTTGGTTTACTTTCTGAATTGACTGGAAATTAAATGGATTTGACTCCAACCCTGGTTTTACTACAAATCTGTCAACGTCATAATTTAGTCAATCGATGTTATAATGCATAACGCTTGTTCTCATTCAGAGTAAATTATTCTAATTGAATAAAACAGAATTAAACAAATCAAATGTATTATTCACCTGAATAACTTCAACAACCTGGTTGATTCTCTGGTTGATTCTCTGCTCAACAACACTGACTGTGAATCAATCTGGTTGATTCTCTGCTCAACAACACTGACTGTGAATCAATCTGGCTGATTCTTTGCTCAACAACACTGACTGTGAATCAATCTGGTTGACTCTCTGCTCAACAACACTGACTGTGAATCAATCTGGTTGATTCTCTGCTCAACAACACTGACTGTGAATCAATCTGGTTGATTCTCTGCTCAACAACACTGACTGTGAATCAATCTGGTTGATCCTCTGGTTGATTCTCTGCTCGATTCTCTGCTCAACAACACTGACTGTGAATCAATCTGGTTGATCCTCTGGTTGATTCTCTGCTCGATTCTCTGCTCAACAACACTGACTGTGAATCAATCTGGTTGATACTCTGGTTGATTCTCTGCTCAACAACACTGACTGTGAATCAATCTGGTTGATTCTCTGCTCAACAACACTGACTGTGAATCAATCTGGTTGATTCTCTGCTCAACAACACTGATCGCGTCAAACTTTGCTGTGTCCAGGCTGTCACTTCTGTCATCAGCTACTAACACCAGTGCTGCACCTTTGTCCTTGTCCCTGGATGATGTCTTCCTGCTCCCTCTTCCATAGTGAGAACACTGATGGCTCAACATGGTTTTCTGAGAGACTGGATGACGGCTTCCTTCTCCCTCTTCCATAGTGGGAACACTGCTGGCTCAACATGGGCTTCCTGGTTATGAAAGAAAGTGTGATGGTCAATGGTAGCCACTCCCATTGTTTGAAGCAGTTGTAGTCTTTGTTGGCATGTATCCAGACCCCAGAATGGTAGTAGAAAGGAGCCTGTTCCCTGCATGCTTCCTCACAATCATTGGCTGGATCGACCACTCCCCCACCTGACCACAGGACCAGAATTGCTATCTGATCTTCATTCCTACAGTCTTCATCACCGCCCCTGGAGTCTCTTCACTGTCTGATCTTCATTCCTACAGCCTTCATCATTGTCCCTGGAGTCTCTTCACTGTCTGATCTTCATTCCTACAGCCTTCATCTCCGTCCCTGGAGTCTCTTCACTGTCTGATCTTCATTCCTACAGCCTTCATCACCGTCCCTGGAGTCTCTTCACTGAGTAAGTAAAGATAGTATAAGAAACCTCTCCCATTCTACTGGTCTATTATCTTTGTTTAGAAATAGTCATTTGTGTGACCTACTGATTTTCCCTACAATTCATTTTAAGGATTTAGAAATATTGAAATGGTAGAACGAGGAATGTCAGAGTCTGGAATATAAATATATACAGTTGGTTTAAAATGTATATGATGGTGTGTCTAGACATTAGGGACCGTATATGAATATAAAAGGTGTGTACAGTAGTAGTTATATAGGATGAGCCTTGACTAGAATACAGGGTGGAGTACTGGGTGGTAGACGGCTAGTAACAGTGACTAAGTTCAGGGCAGGGTACTGGGTGGAGGACGGCTAGAGGTGACTATTTAACAGTCTGATGACCTGGAGATAGACCACACATTAACCACACAATAAGTATTGTGGTGGCAGCATCATGTTATGGGTATGGTTGTCACTGGCAGGGACTGGGGAGTTTATAAGGATCAAAATAAATATGAAAGGAGCAAAGTGTAGACTTTGTATAGGCAATGTACAGCCTTAACTGTGGAGTGACCCCATAAAATGGGATATCAGCTACTCAGACATTCCAAATATCACTTGATTATCAGAGGGGTGTATTATGACATCATATAGAACTACTCAGACATTCCAAATATCACTTGATTATCAGAGGGGTGTATTATGACATCATATAGAACTACTCAGACATTCCAAATCAGGCTTCATCCACATCATGAAGGTGGATATTGATCCAACCATTTCAAAAGTAATGACCCGGGCTGACGGAAACAGGATATGCCTGTACACTTTTATAAATGCTGACAGACGATTTGTTACTCCGTTTGACAATTTGTTTGTCTTTTTGTGTCAGTAAAAATGTCTAAGTGAGAAATGGCTGTGGAAACTCCTTAATGATAACAATCACATCTTAGTTCACATCTTAGTCCTAACCATCTTAAATAAACATGCCCCATTTAAGAAATTTAGAACCAGGAACAGATATAGCCCTTGGTTCTCCCCAGACCTGACTGCCCTTAACCAACACAAAAACATCCTATGGCGTTCTGCATTAGCATCGAACAGCCCCCGTGATATGCAGCTGTTCAGGGAAGCTAGAAATCATTATACACAGGCAGTTAGAAAAGCCAAGGCTAGCTTTTTCAAGCAGAAATTTGCTTCCTGCAACACTAACTCAAAAAAGTTCTGGGACACTGTAAAGTCCATGGAGAATAAGAACACCTCCTCCCAGCTGCCCACTGCACTGAAGATAGGAAACACTGTCACCACTGATAAATCCACCATAATTGAGAATTTCAATAAGCATTTTTCTACGGCTGGCCATGCTTTCCACCTGGCTACTCCTACCCCGGACAACAGCACTGCACCCCCAACAGCAACTCGCCCAAGCCTTCCCCATTTCTCCTTCTCCCAAATCCATTCAGCTGATGTTCTGAAAGAGCTGCAAAATCTGGACCCCTACAAATCAGCCGGGCTAGACAATCTGGACCCTTTCTTTCTAAAATTATCTGCCGAAATTGTTGCCACCCCTATTACTAGCCTGTTCAACCTCTCTTTCGTGTCGTCTGAGATTCCCAAAGATTGGAAAGCAGCTGCGGTCATCCCCCTCTTCAAAGGGGGGGACACTCTTGACCCAAACTGCTACAGACCTATATCTATCCTACCGTGCCTTTCTAAGGTCTTCGAAAGCCAAGTCAACAAACAGATTACCGACCATTTCGAATCTCACCATACCTTCTCTGCTATGCAATCCGGTTTCAGAGCTGGTCATGGGTGCACCTCAGCCACGCTCAAGGTCCTAAACGATATCTTAACCGCCATCGATAAGAAACATTACTGTGCAGCCGTATTCATTGATCTGGCCAAGGCTTTCGACTCTGTCAATCACCATATCCTCATCGGCAGACTCGACAGCCTTGGTTTCTCAAATGATTGCCTCGCCTGGTTCACCAACTACTTCTCTGATAGAGTTCAGTGTGTCAAATCGGAGGGTCTGCTGTCCGGACCTCTGGCAGTCTCTATGGGGGTGCCACAGGGTTCAATTCTTGGACCGACTCTCTTCTCTGTATACATCAATGAGGTCGCTCTTGCTGCTGGTGAGTCCCTGATCCACCTCTACGCAGACGACACCATTCTGTATACTTCCGGCCCTTCTTTGGACACTGTGTTAACAACCCTCCAGGCAAGCTTCAATGCCATACAACTCTCCTTCCGTGGCCTCCAATTGCTCTTAAATACAAGTAAAACTAAATGCATGCTCTTCAACCGATCGCTACCTGCACCTACCCGCCTGTCCAACATCACTACTCTGGACGGCTCTGACTTAGAATACGTGGACAACTACAAATACTTAGGTGTCTGGTTAGACTGTAAACTCTCCTTCCAGACCCATATCAAACATCTCCAATCCAAAGTTAAATCTAGAATTGGCTTCCTATTTCGCAACAAAGCATCCTTCACTCATGCTGCCAAACATACCCTTGTAAAACTGACCATCCTACCAATCCTCGACTTTGGCGATGTCATTTACAAAATAGCCTCCAATACCCTACTCAGCAAATTGGATGCAGTCTATCACAGTGCAATCCGTTTTATCACCAAAGCCCCATATACTACCCACCATTGCGACCTGTACGCTCTCGTTGGCTGGCCCTCGCTTCATACTCGTCGCCAAACCCACTGGCTCCATGTCATCTACAAGACCCTGCTAGGTAAAGTCCCCCCTTATCTCAGCTCGCTGGTCACCATAGCATCTCCCACCTGTAGCACACGCTCCAGCAGGTATATCTCTCTAGTCACCCCCAAAACCAATTCTTTCTTTGGCCGCCTCTCCTTCCAGTTCTCTGCTGCCAATGACTGGAACGAACTACAAAAATCTCTGAAACTGGAAACACTTATCTCCCTCACTAGCTTTAAGCACCAACTGTCAGAGCAGCTCACAGATTACTGCACCTGTACATAGCCCACCTATAATTTAGCCCAAACAACTACCTCTTTCCCAACTGTATTTAATTTTAATTTATTTATTTATTTTGCTCCTTTGCACCCCATTATTTTTTATTTCTACTTTGCACATTCTTCCATTGCAAAACTACCATTCCAGTATTTTACTTGCTATATTGTATTTACTTTGCCATCATGGCCTTTTTTGCCTTTACCTCCCTTCTCACCTCATTTGCTCACATTGTATATAGACTTGTTTATACTGCATTATTGACTGTATGTTTGTTTTTACTCCATGTGTAACTCTGTGTCGTTTTATCTGTCGAACTGCTTTGCTTTATCTTGGCCAGGTCGCAATTGTAAATGAGAACTTGTTCTCAACTTGCCTACCTGGTTAAATAAAGGTAAAATAAAATAAAATAAAAAAAGTTAACTTGGAGTCACATGATATATTGTGTGGTCCTCCCACTATGACTTGAGAAACCATGTAGTTTATTAGGCTACAGATGAAATAAGTTATGAACTTCACAGGGTGGTGAAAGTGCACGTGATGAGCTTGATGCTCCTTTCCAATACATTTTGAGGTTCTTATTCTGGTGACATGATGATCGATGCTTGCTTGACAAATAAAATAATAATCTCATCATTCGGTTAACAGCGTTTATTCAACCAGTGGGAGGTTTGTAAATGCCACCAGCAAAGTCGGAAGAGGAACTCTTCATTGAGACAATAATAAACAGCAATCCTTGGGAGAGTTGTGGTGGATATTATAAAATAAGGATCTGCTGGAGTCCAAGTCAAACCAAGATTCTTTATTTCTGAGCTCAGAGAGAATAACAGAGTTACACAGCGCAGTGGAGACAGTCTGAATTACTGAAGCATTGAGTGATTAGCACATATCTTTATAGTTTCCTGTTCCTGGGAGGGACTTTATTCATACAAGGATGCAGGTGCAGGTGCAGCTGGTTTGCAACACATAATGATAGTCCCAAGAACAGGAGATTATAATAGGACAGTTTCACAAGGTTAGTCACATACTCAGTTATGTGGACACACAAACAATTAACATTTTCCATTACAGAGTCTGAACATTTTCATTTAATTAAATAATCAGTGGGCCAACAATGCAAATGTCAACAATGGAACTAATGCATCACATCCAAATATCACTTGATTATCTGTAGTGCTGGAGGAATGACACACCCAGTTAAACACACACAAAGCGTTTAAAAAAAAGGACAATTTAAAAGAAGGAACCTGATCTCCTTTATATTCAAACTGACAGACTCCATATTCAATTCATGTTTTCTAATAAAAACAAACAAATATATGTTTGAGTATACCCTGTACCATTTAATTTCATCTGGTAAAGACAGGTAAACACATTGTCAGTCAACAATATAAGACAACGGGAGCACTGTGTATATCCTCTGATGAATTTTAAGTCAATGTGATGTGAAATATCAACATACACGCTAAGAGAAGTAATTTCTCTCTCCTGTGTGGATTCTCTAATGACGTTTAAATCACTGTTATGAGTAATATGTTTTCCCACAGTCGGAGCTTTTCTAAGCCTTCTCCTCTGTGTGCAGTCTAATGTGTTCTTTCAGGCTTCCTAAATGGGCAAAAGCTTTGCACCCTGGGAGGAGTGGTAAGGCTTCTCTCCTGTGTGTATTCTCTCATGTCGTTTCAGCTCCCCTGACCGGATGAAACACTTTCCACATTGGGAGCAGCGGTAAGGCTTCTCTCCTGTGTGTATTCTCTCATGAGCTTTCAGGTTCTCTTTCCGGTTGAAACTCTTTCCACACTGGGAGCAGTGGTAAGGCGTCTCTCCTGTGTGTATTCTCTCATGCCGTTTCAGCTCCCCCGACTGGTTGAAACACTTTCCACATTGGGAGCAGTGGTAAGGCTTCTCTCCCGTGTGTATTCTCTCATGCCGTTTCAGCTCCCCCGACTGGTTGAAACACTTTCCACATTGGGAGCAGTGGTAAGGCTTCTCTCCTGTGTGTATTCTCTCATGTTGTTTCAGGTTTACGCTCTGGTTGAAACACTTTCCACATTGGGAGCAGTGGTAAGGCTTCTCTCCTGTGTGTATTCTCTCATGAGCTTTCAGGTTCTCTTTCCGGTTGAAACTCTTTCCACACTGGGAGCAGTGGTAAGGCGTCTCTCCTGTGTGTATTCTCTCATGCCGTTTCAGCTCCCCCGACTGGCTGAAACACTTTCCACATTGGGAGCAGTGGTAAGGCTTCTCTCCCGTGTGTATTCTCTCATGCTGTTTCAGCTCCCCCGACTGGTTGAAACACTTTCCACATTGGGAGCAGTGGTAAGGCTTCTCTCCCGTGTGTATTCTCTCATGCCGTTTCAGCTCCCCCGACTGGTTGAAACACTTTCCACATTGGGAGCAGTGGTAAGGCTTCTCTCCTGTGTGTATTCTCTCATGTTGTTTCAGGTTTACGCTCTGGTTGAAACACTTTCCACATTGGGAGCAGTGGTAAGGCTTCTCTCCTGTGTGTATTCTCTCATGAGCTTTCAGGTTCTCTTTCCGGTTGAAACTCTTTCCACACTGGGAGCAGTGGTAAGGCGTCTCTCCTGTGTGTATTCTCTCATGCCGTTTCAGCTCCCCCGACTGGCTGAAACACTTTCCACATTGGGAGCAGTGGTAAGGCTTCTCTCCCGTGTGTATTCTCTCATGCTGTTTCAGCTCCCCCGACTGGTTGAAACACTTTCCACATTGGGAGCAGTGGTAAGGCTTCTCTCCCGTGTGTATTCTCTCATGCCGTTTCAGCTCCCCCGACTGGTTGAAACACTTTCCACATTGGGAGCAGTGGTAAGGCTTCTCTCCTGTGTGTATTCTCTCATGTTGTTTCAGGTTTACGCTCTGGTTGAAACACTTTCCACATTGGGAGCAGTGGTAAGGCTTCTCTCCTGTGTGTATTCTCTCATGAGCTTTCAGGTTCTCTTTCCGGTTGAAACTCTTTCCACACTGGGAGCAGTGGTAAGGCGTCTCTCCTGTGTGTATTCTCTCATGCCGTTTCAGCTCCCCCGACTGGCTGAAACACTTTCCACATTGGGAGCAGTGGTAAGGCTTCTCTCCCGTGTGTATTCTCTCATGCTGTTTCAGCTCCCCCGACTGGTTGAAACACTTTCCACATTGGGAGCAGTGGTAAGGCTTCTCTCCCGTGTGTATTCTCTCATGCCGTTTCAGCTCCCCCGACTGGTTGAAACACTTTCCACATTGGGAGCAGTGGTAAGGCTTCTCTCCCGTGTGTATTCTCTCATGCAGTTTCAGCTCCCCCGACTGGTTGAAACACTTTCCACATTGGGAGCAGTGGTAAGGCTTCTCTCCTGTGTGTATTCTCTCATGTTGTTTCAGGTTTACTCTCTGGTTGAAACACTTTCCACATTGGGAGCAGTGGTAAGGCTTCTCTCCTGTGTGTATTCTCTCGTGTTGTTTCAGCTCCCCCGACTGGTTGAAACACTTTCCACACTGGGAGCAGTGGTAAGGCTTCTCTCCTGTGAATGTCGCTGGATTCCAATTGAACAGGTGGTTCTAAATATATAACATTCATAGCTGTATGATACAGAATGTGACCTACACACTTCCTTAAACATAAAATAACTAAAGAAGTTATTTTGTGTGGAAGTCCAAAACTTGTTTTTATGTCGAAGATACAAAGCACATCAGTAACATCTCCCCGTTGTTGAAAGGGTTTGACACATTGCTGTTTAAATGGACCAATTTCTTATTTAGACATTCACAGATGTTCAGATGCTCATCAGACCCAAGGACAGATATCCACCGGTCTAATGTCCATTGCTCGTGTTTCACAGATTTTCAACATTTTGATTATCGCTGATGTCATATTTTGGGTAAAAAAATAAGGTGAAATATTTGGGTAAATGTTCCTAAAACTGATAGGAACTACATTATACAAAAATATAAACGCAAAAGGTAAAGTGTTGGATGTTTCATGAGCTGAAAAAAAAGTTTGCAGAATTTTTTACATCCCTGTCAGCCAACATGTATTATTTGCCAAGATAATCCATCCACCTGACAGGTGTGGCATATCAAGAAGCTGATTGAACAGCTTAGTTATTACACAGGAGTACCTTGTGCTGGGGATAATAAAAGGCTACTCGAAAATGTGCAGTTTGGTCACACAACAATGCCACAGATCTCTGAGGGAGCGGGCAATTGGCATGCTGACTGCAGGAATGTCCACTGGAGCTGTTGTCAGGGAATCTAATGTACAGTACCAGTCAAAAGTTTGGACTCACCTACTCATTCAAGGGTTTTTCTTTATTTTTACTATTTTGTACATAGTAGAATAATAGAGAAGACATCAAAATGATTAAAAAACACATGGAATCATGTAGGAATCACAAGTGTTAAATCAAAATATATATTTTATTCTTCAAAAGTTGCCACCCTTGCTTTCTCTCAACCAGTTTCACCTGGAATCCTTTTCCAACAGTCTTATATGAGTTCCCTCATATGATGAGAACTTGTAGGCTGCTTTTCCTTCACTCTGCAATCCAACTCATCCCAAACCATCTCGATTTGGTTGAGGTCAGGGGATTGTGTAGGCCAGGTCATCTGATGCAGCACTCCATCACTCTCCTTCTTGGTCAAATAGCTCTTCCACAGCCTGGAGGTGTGTTGGGTCATTGTCCTGTTGAAAAACAAATGACAGTGGAACTAAGCCCAAACCAGATGGGATGGCATATCCCTGCAGAATGCTGTGGTAGTCATGCTGGTTAAGTGTGACTTGAATAAATAAATCACTGACATTGTCAACAGCAAAGCACCCGCACACCATCACATCTCCTCCTCCATGCTTCACGGTGGGAACCACAAATGCGGAGATAATCTGTTCATCTATTCCTCGTCTCACAAAGACACGTTCGGAACCAAATACTCAAACTTGGACTCATCAGACCCAAGGACAGATATCCACCGGTCTAATGTCCATTGCTCGTGTTTCTTGGCCCAAGCAAGTCTCTTTTTCTTATTGGTGTCCTTTAGTAGTGGTTTCCTTGCAGCAATTCGACCATGAATGCCTGATTCACGCAGTCTCCTCTGAACCGATGATGTTGAGATGTGTCTGTTACTTGAACTTTGTGAAGCATTTATTTGGGCTGCAATTTCTAAGGCTGGTAACTCTAATGAACTTATGCATCAGAAGTAACTCTGGATCTTCCATTCTTGTGGTGGTCCTTAAAGTAATGGACTGTTGTTTCTCTTTGCTTATTTGAGCTGCTATTGACATAATATGGACTTCGTCTTTTACCCAATAGGGCTATCTTCTGTATACCACCCCTACCTTGTCACAACACAACTGATTGGCTCAAACACATTAAAACCTGTTATGGCTAGGGATTCCGCTAGCGGAACATTTCAACAAAATCCGGTGAAATTGCAGAGTGCAAAATATATATAAAATATAATATTTTTTTTTTTAGAAATATTTCACTTTCATGCATTCACAAGTGCAATACCACAAATTAAAGCTTAAGGCTCCATAATGTTTCATCATTAGATACTACAGTCCTCCTTTAAGACTCCATAATGTTTTATCATTAGATACTACAAGGCTCCTTTAAGACTCCATAATGTTTCATTATTAGATGGTACAGTCCTCCTTTAAGACTCCATAATGTTTCATCATTAGATACTACAGTCCTCCTTTAAGACTCCATAATGGTTCATCATTAGATGCTACAGTCCTCCTTTAAGACTCCATAATGTTTCATCATTAGATGCTACAGTCCTCCTTTAAGACTCCATAATGTTTCAAAATTAGATGCTACAGTCCTCCTTTAAGACTCCATAATGTTTCATCATTAGATGCTACAGTCCTCCTTTAAGACATCATGTTTAGAATGTGTCTGGAAGCGCTACTCTATCTATTCTACTCTCATCCTTTCGGTTTTAATAATATTAGTAGGCCATGTAACTTAACCTGTAGTGACACCCAGCCCGTGAACGGGACCGTTATCATCATCTGACACTAATTAGCATAACGCAACGGACATAAATCTTCCTAGAAAATATTCCTATTCATGAAAATCACAAGTGAAATATAGTGAAACACAGCTTAGCCTTTTGTTAATCACCCTGTCATCTCAGATTTTCAAAATATGCTTTACAGCCAACGCTAGACAAGCATCTGTGTAAGTTTATAATAGCCTAGCATAGCATTATGCCTTGCTAGCAGCAGGCAAACTTGTCACGGAAATCAGAAAAGCAATCAAATGAAATCGTTTACCTTTGATGAACTTCGGATGTTTTCACTCACGAGACCCCCAGGTAGACAGCCAAAGTTAATTTTTTCCCAAAATATTATTATTATTTTCGGTCACAACTCCGAAAAATATTCCAAATTAGCTCCATAATATCGACAAAAACATGGCAAACGTTGTTTAGAATCAATCCTCAAGGTGTTTTTCTAATATCTATTTGATAATATATCCGTCGGGACAATTCCTTTTTCTCAAGGACCGATTGGAGTAATGGCTACTTCTGCACTTTACGCGAGAATCTATCTCGGAGCCACCATGTGACCACTTACGCAATGTGCCCCCATACGGCTATTCTTCAATAGAAATGCGTAAAACTACGTCACAATGCTGTAGACACCTTGGAGAATACGTAGAAAGCATAAGCTCGTTGATGGTACATTCAAAGCCATATAGGGAGTCATTGGAACGCAGCGCTTTCAAAACCTGGGGCACTTCCGGATTGGATTTTTCTCAGGCTTTCGCCTGCAACATCAGTTCTGTTATACTCACAGACAATATCTTTACAGTTTTGGAAACGTTAGAGTGTTTTCTATCCAAAGCTGTCAATTATATGCATATTCTAGTATCTTTTCCTGACAAAATATCCCGTTTAAAACGGGGACGTTTTTTTCCCAAAAATGTAAATACTGCCCCCTAATACCAAGAGGTTTTAAGGTAATCAGAAATATTTAGGACTAACTTATTCCTTGACACCCATTCTGAAACTAACTGCAGCTCTATGTTAAGTGTTGCAGTCATTTCAGTCGATGTAGTAGCTGACATGTAGAGTGTTGAGTCAACGCATACATAGACTCACTGGCTTTACTCAAATGTCATTGGCATGTTGTTGGTAAAGATTGAAAAAAGTAGGTGCCAAACAGCTGCCCTGGGGAATTCCTGATTCAAACTTGATTTTGTTGTACAGGTTTCCATTAAAGAACACTCTCTGTGTTCTGTTAGACAGGTAGCTCTGGGGCGGCAGGTAGCCTAGTGGTTAGAGCGGTAGGCCAGTAACCGAAAGATTGCTGGATCGAAACCCTGAGCCGACAAGGTAAAAAACTCTGTCCCTGAACAAGGCAGTCCTAGGCCATTATTGAAAAAAAGAATTTGTTTATAACTGACTTGCCTAGTTAAATAAAGGTTACATTTTAAAAGAAAAACTCTTTATCCACAATATAGCAGGGGGTAAGCCATTTTTATCATCAATGTCTCTCAGCCAATCGGTCATTTGTAAGTGCTGTGCTTGTTGAATGAACTTCCCTATAAGCTGAAAGTCTATATTTGTTTACTGTAAAATAGCATTGTATCAGATCAAATATTTTTTTTCCAAAATTGTAAGGGTTGGTAACAGGCTGATTGGTCAGCTATTTAAGCCAGTAAAGGGAGCTTTACTATTCTTGGGTAGTGGAATGACTTTAGCATCCCTCCAGGCCTGAGGGCACACACTTTCTAGTAGGCTTCAATTAAAGAAAAGGCCAATAGGAATGGCCATATCGGCCACTATTATCCTCAATTTTCCATCCACGTTGTCAGACACCAGTGACTTGTCATTGTTGATTTTATTTGCGCAAAATTTCATTGAAGATGCTCCAAAGATTTTTACTATCATTCTTCATGTCATTTATCTTTGTTTCATAGTGTAGTTTCTTCTTTATATTGAGTTTAGTCACATATCTCAATTTGCAATAGGTGTCACGAATATTACCGAAGGTGGCTCCCCTCCCCGTTCGGGTGGCGACGCCGGTCTACTAGCTGCCACCGATCCTTTTTCGTTTGGTTTTGTCTAATTGTTTTCACCTGTTCATTGTTTGGTTGTTAGGGTGGTAAGTTCGTTTCGCCCACTTCTGTTTGTGTGGAGCTGTCTTCTGTTTGTGTGGGCTTGTCTTCTGTTTGCTTGTCTCCTGTTTTGTGAGAGGTGTTCGTGTCTGTTGTTTTTATTTCGCTGTCCAGATATTTTACCAGAGTTAAGACTTAAATGGAGTTTATTTACGCCTATGTTTGGTGTTACCATTTGTACCTTGTTTGGTTGGACATTAAAGCGTGTTTTTCCCCATATCCTCTGCTCTCTGCGCCTGACTCCACACCCATTCACTCATTGACCGTTACAATAAGTTTCATTCTTCATGTCATTTATCTTTGGTTCATTGTGTAGTTTCTTCTTTTTATTCAGTTTAGTCAAATGATTTCTCAATTTGCAATACTTTTGCCAATCAGTTATTCAGCCAGACCTATATGCCATCTCTTTTGCCTCTCTCTTCATCATACCATTTTTTAAATTCCTCATCAATTCACGTGGATTTAACAGTTTTTACAGTCATTTTCTTAATGGGTGCTGCTTATTAGTAACTGGGATAAGCAGTTTGAAATGTGTCAAGGGCAGTGTCTGGTTGCTCATCATTACACACCACAGACCAACAAATATTATTTACATCAATAACATAGGAATCACTACATAAAATTGTATGACCTCTTATACACAATATTAGTCCCAGCCGTTGGAACGGTGGTTTTCCTGGACATGGCTCCTATATTGTGATCACTACATCTGATGGATCTGGATACTGCTTTAAAACCCATTTCTGCAGCATTAGTAAAGATATGATCAAACCATGTTGATGATTTCATACCTCTACTGTTTGTCACTACCCTGGTAGGTTGATTGATAACCTGAACAAGGTTGCCAGCACTGGTTACAGTTTGAAGCTTTTGTTTGAGTGGGCAGCCTGATCACAGCTTTTCTTCAGTATTAGTTAATTAATTACCAAAGTCTTGAGTTTAGTTTGCCTGTTCTACAGTCTTGTAAAGATAGGGGGTTTGACTGGGACAGGCAATGTAACACCCATAATGTTTTAAGGAAAAGTTTTTGTAAAACAAGCACCTTACATCGGATCATTGAAACTTTCTCTCCAAAGCTAACTTTCATCAAGGTTTTATATGGTCAATTGGTTTCTCTCTTTTCATTGGCAGAATCCTTTTTCAGTGTTATGATATTCATAACATCCATATACACGAGTCTATCTTCCTGTCAACTAACAGAACTCTGCTGGTTGTCCTGATAACAGATACCAGTCTATCGTCCTGTCAACTAACAGAACTCTGCTGGTTGTCCTGATAACAGATACCAGTCTATCTTCCTGTCAACTAACAGAACTCTGCTGGTTGTCCTGGTAACAGATACCAGTGGGCAGATCTATTGTATTTGTTCAAACTAAACTACAGCACTTACTTTGATGTGTCAAATCTGATCCTTTCTTCTCTTCTCCTCCTCTCACAGTTCCACTCAGCCCTGTTGTTTTCCTGCAGTCCACCAGCTGCACAGACAACCTCTTCATACCCAGCAATAAGGTGCTACCAGGAGAGGCACGACACAGGGACTCCGGGAGGGAGGAAGGGCTAGCGTTGTCCTGGTAACCATAAAGAGGGGACACAGACGCACATCATTATGGATGCTGATGCCACTGTTGTCATGAAGTGCTTTACAGAAACCCAGCCCAGAGAGAGCAAGCTGTATGCTAGACCAGACCAAGCTGTATGCTAGACCAGACCAAGCTGTACCATCTGGTGTTCTGATCTGGAGAGACTCTTCTCTGCCTCGTCAGCATCAGGATGTTGTTGAGGCTCCCCAGAGGATCCACCATAGTCATGTCTCTCTCCTGTGTGAACGAGAACAACAAAATGAGTAGTAAACTCCCTTTGATATTTTAAGTAGAACATATGCTTCAATATTGAATTTTAAAAGCCTGTTATACTAGATGAGGGGAACTTTAATATAGACAACATGGAGAATTCAATACATCTAATTGAAAAGTCCCGAAAATATATGAACCAATGGCAGATTGACCCTTTAACCATTCCTACAGTACTGAACAACATATTCAAGGGTAGTACTTCAGTAGAATGCCCCTTAAAGACCACACATTAGTTCAACAACGGCATAGTTTGTGTCCCTGTTGAAGACAGTACTCACTGATGGTAATCGGATATTCTGTCTCCTCCTCTTTCACTCCCAAAATGTCTTCCTCCTTCACCTTTATTGAGACAGCATCCTCTTCCTCTCTAAAAGGTTCATTCTCTTCTATCACTATAACAGCCTCCTCTTCCTCCTTTTTCATTCTGAAATGTTCTTTCACTATAACAGCATCTTCTTCCTTCACTATAACAGTCTCCTCTTCCTCCTTTTTCATTCTAAAAGGTTCTTTCACTATAACAGTCTCCACTTCCTCCTTTTTCATTCTGAAATGTTCTTTCACCATAACAGCATCTTCTTCCTTCACTATAACAGTCTCCTCTTCCTCCTTTTTCATTCTAAAAGGTTCTTTCACTATAACAGTCTCCTCTTCCTCCTTTTTCATTCTAAAAGGTTCTTTCTCTTCTTTCACTGTAACCTCATCCTCTTCTTCAATGTTCATTGCCAGAGCTTCTTTCTGCAAACAGCAGACCTCCTCTTCTATAGCAGGGGATGAGTACTTTAATGAACTCATGGTCAGGGATGTTAGCTAGCGAGTTAGCATTAGCGAATAGCCTAGTGCTAGGCTCAGCATCAATCTTTAACAAGTTTGCAAATTAGGTTACAGTTAACCAGTTAATACGTCAACAGAACTGTGTTTAAAACACTGAGATTAGATCATGTACATTAAGATGGTCTAAAGCGTCAATCTTTCACTTTTATGTTGGCTAGCAAGCTACCGAGGTGGTTGAAAGAGTAGCCGCGTTGTTGTTCCTGAAGAAGCGTCCGTCCAGTCCATTACACGTCACGGAGAATCATCACCTGAAAGACGCTCGTCGCCATCTGCTGTCTGGAGTGGGTAACGCAGTTTGGAAACAATACATTACACTACACTTTTGTATTGGAAAGAACGTACCGTAATTTCTAATATCTAAAAAGGATTAAACTTTTTACATGTTTTATCATTTTTATTTTTATGAAAATCACTGAGGAGGGTCCTCCCCTTCCTCCTCTCAGGAGCCTCCACTTCCTCCTCTGAGGAGCCTCCCCTTTCTCCTCTGAGGAAGCTCCCCTTCCTCCTCTCAGGAGCCTCCACTTCCTCCTCTGAGGAGCCTCCCCTTTCTCCTCTGAGGAAGCTCCCCTTCCTCCTCTCAGGAGCCTCCACTTCCTCCTCTGAGGAGTCTCCCCTTTCTCCTCTGAGGAAGCTCCCCTTCCTCCTCTCAGGAGCCTCCCCTTCCTCCTCTGAGGAAGCTCCCCTTCCTCCTCTCAGGAGCCTCCCCTTCCTCCTCTGAGGAGCATCCCCTTCCTCCTCTGAGGAGCATCCCCTTCCTCCTCTGAGGAGCCTCCCCTGCACCCAAAGGACATCCAGCCAACTTTTGTGGGAAGCATTGGAGTAAACATGGGCCAGCATCCCTGTGGAAAGCTTTCGACACCTTGTAGAGTCCATGCCCCGACGAATTTAGGCTAATCTGAGGGAGAAAGAGGAGGGTCCAACTTCATATTAGGAAGGTGTTCGAAATGTTTGGTATAAGCAGTGGATATATCTGCCATTTAGCAGACACTTTTATCTAAAGGGATTTGCAGTCATGTTTGCAAACAATTAACATATGGATGGTCCCAGGAATCAAACCCACTACCCTGGTTTAACAAGCACTATACTCCACCAACTGAGCAACAGGACCACAAGGAATGATCAAGGAATGACGCAGATAAACACACACAGCCTGAGTTTCAAAAATATAATTAAATCAAAGACCGTAACATTGAAACTGACATACTTCATATTAGACGTAGGCCGATTAATTAGGGCCGATTTCAAGTTTCAACTTTATTTAATCTTTATTTAACTAGGCAAGTCAGTTAAGAACACATTCTTATTTTCAATGACGGCCTAGGAACGGTGGGTTAACTGCCTTGTCCAGGGGTAGAACGCTAGAATTTCACCTTGTCAGCTCGGGGGATCCAAACTTGCAACCTTACAGTTAACTCGTCCAACGCTCTAACCACCTGCCTCATTACACTCCACGAGGATCCTGCCTGTTATGCAAATGCAGTAGAAGCCAAGGTAAGTTGCTAGCTAGCATTAAACTTCTTATAAAAAACAATCAATCATAATCACTAGTTATAACTACACATGGTTGATGATATTACTAGTTTATCTAGCATATCCTGTCGATGCGGTGCGTATCGTTGCTCCAATGTGTACCTAACCATAAACACCAATGCCTTTCTTAAAATCAATACACAGAAGTATGTATTTTTAAACCTGCATATTTAGCTAGAAGCAATCCAGTTTAGCAGGCAATATTAACCAGGTGAAAATGTGTCAATTCTCTTGCGTTCATTGCACGGAGAGTCAGGGTATTTGCAACAGTTTGGGCAGCCTGGCTCATTGCGAACTAATTTGCCAGGACTTTAAGTAATTATGACATAACATTGAAGTTTGTGCAATTTAACAAGTATATTTAGACTTAGGGACGCCACCCTTTAGATAAAATACCGAACGGTTCTGTATTTCACTGAAATAATAAATGTTTTGTTTTCGAAATGATAGTTTCCGTATTCGACCATATTAATGACCAAAGGCTCGTATTTCTGTGTGTTATGTTATAATTAAGTCTATGATCTGATAGAGCAGTCTGACTGAGCGATTGTAGGCAGCAGCAGGCTCGTAAGCATTCATTCAAACAGCACTTTCATGCGTTTTGCCAGCAGCTCTTCGCAAGCACAGCGCTGTTTATGACTTCATGCCTATCAGCCTAATGGCTGGTGTAACCAATGTCAAATGGCTAGCTAGTTAGCAGGCGCACGCTAATAGCGTTTCAAACGTCACTCGCTCTGAGACTTGGAGTAGTTGTTCCCCTTGCTCTGCAAGGGCCTGCGGCTTTTGTGGAGCGATGGGTAACGCTGCTTCGAGTGTGGCTGTTGTCGATGTGTTCCTGGTTCGAGCCCAGGTAGGGACGAGGAGAGGGACGGAAGCTATACTGTTACACTGGCAATACTACACTGGCAATACTAGAGTGCCTATAAGAACATCCAATAGTCAAAGGTATATGAAATACAAATGGTATAGAGAGAAATAGTTCTATAAATACTATATTAACTACAACCTAAAACCTCTTACCTTGGAATATTGAAGTCTCATGTTAAAAGGAACCACCAGCTTTCATATGTTCTCATGTTCTGAGCAAGGAACTCCAAACGTTAGCTTTTTTACATGGCACATATTGCCATTTATTTACTTCTCCGACACTTTGTTTTTTGCATTATTTAAACCAGTACAGAGTTAATGTGGAGGCAATATACAGGAGATACCAGTACAGCGTTAATGTGGAGGCTATATACAGGGGGTACCTGTACAGAGTCAATGTGGAGGCTATATACAGGAGGTACCAGTACAGAGTCAATGTGGAGGTAATATACAGGAATACCAGTACAGAGTTAATGTGGAGGCTATATTCAGGAGGTACCAGTAGAGAGTTAATGTTGAGGCTATATACAGGAGGTACCAGTACAGAGTCAATGTGGAGGCTATATACAGGAGGTACCAGTACAGAGTCAATGTGGAGGCTATATACAGGGGGTACCAGTAACAGAGTCAATGTGGAGGCTATATACAGGGGGTACCAGTACAGAGTCAATGTGGAGGCTATTTATACAGGATGTACCAGTACAGAGTCAATGTGGAGGCTATATACAGGGGGTACCAAGTACAGAGTCAATGTGGAGGCTATATACAGGGGGTACCAGTACAGAGTCAATGTGGAGGTTATATACAGGGGGTACGGGTACAGAGTCAATGTGGAGGCTATATACAGGGGGTACCAGTACAGAGTCCAATGTGGAGGCTATATACAGGAGGTTACCAGTACAGAGTCAATATGGAGGCTATATACAGGAGGTCCCTGTACAGAGTCAATGTGGAGGCTGTATACAGGGGTACCAGTACAGAGTCAATGTGGAGGCTATATACAGAGATACCAGTACAGAGTCAATGTGGAGACAATATACAGGAGGTACCAGTACAGAGTCAATGTGGAGGCTATATACAGGAGATACCAGTACAGAGTTAATGTGGATGCTATATACAGGAGGTACCAGTACAGAGTCACCGTGGAGGCTATATACAGGAGATACCAGTACAGAGTTAATGTGGAGGCTATATACAGGAGGTACCAGTACAGAGTTAATGTTGAGGCTATATACAGGAGGACCAGTACAGAGTTAATGTGGAGGCTATATACAGGGGGTACCTGTACAGAGTCAATGTGGAGGCTATATACAGGGGTTTTACCAGTACAGAGTTAATGTGGAGGCTAATATACAGGAGGTACCAG
>NW_022263719.1:0-44919 GCF_002021735.2 Oncorhynchus kisutch
CCAAAAAAACCAACAACTATTCAGTCAGTGTAAAAGCAGTTGTATGAAACCAATCGGAAAGGCAAGCCAAGCTTGCCAGCCGCTCTGATTTCCATTCGAATGACCATCAGCTTGGCACAACACTGAACTGTAGCAAACCAAAAGGATAACATTGAGTAAAAAGGTGTAGGTAATGCCAACATTAACCTTTTCACACACACAAGTTCCAAATATCTTCAACAGTCGCCCAGTGGGAGTTGATTTTATGCGCGTGATGTCAGAATGCACTCACCGTTCCAACATGTGGACATTTAACCCGCGCTGACCTCAGACCAGGCACACTACCTGCTAATTTTCTATGAGGCCGTTTCAACTTCTAATTTTACCTCATTCATTCACAAAGTAGCCCATTTCACTGTTGCAGACCATTTATATTTGAGACATTTAATGAGCCGGACAAACTTTCCTTCAAAGAAAGCCCAAGCACTTCCCCAGATCAAGTATACAGTCCTTGAAACATTTATTGCCTTCCTTACAAATAACTGTGGACATGCGTGTATTCCTATCAAAGTGCCTTCTTTTCTGTGTCACGTGTTGTCGTTTCTACTGCATCGTACCATAGGTATAATGTACTTAGCGTTTTATTCATGATTTCTGATTCTTGCCTAGATAATAATGGGACACATGTGTAAAACACTTGAAGGTGGTACTGAATATGAGCAAACACCATACAATGCAGTCGGGTTATCACGTAAGCGTCTGTCAGACTTGTGGTGATCTCAACTGGAGTACCCCCATTGTCTTGAATGCACTGAAGTCGTCAGTTGATTTGAACACGGCATCAGAGTGTAAACTATGGTACCTCAGGGTTGCCAGATCAGACCCCCTTTCCAGGGGTATATAGCTTAGAAAAACTGTCTGCCTCCACCATTTATTGTTGATAAATTCCCAGATCTTAGTAATATTTCCTGCATCATCCTCTTCACAATACCTTCCAAGGACTTAACCCCCAATAATGGATTGTGCTATATCTTGCAACTCTGTTTCGCTTTCGTGCTAAGTGACAACAATTGGCGTTTTGTATAGTTACCTTTAAACTACTTGTCATGTGTACGCCGTAACAAGTACAAACATTATCACATGCTGAAGTGGCCAAACTAAGTTAGATCTCAGGCAACGGGCGCAGTGAACAGCATTCTAGGAGTTCTTGCTTGACAAACATGGCTGCCATACTTTCTATACTAGACTTACATGGCTCCCTTGTACCGCATCATACTGTAAAACAAGTCAACCTGTTATTTAGACTAGATGATAACGTTAACATTGATATATTTTACAAGCAAAGCTGGAATAAAGTTGTGAAGAACTTTATTTCTCAACACCACAAAACATTGTTTAGATGCTTTTCAGACAACGCGGTTTAGAGTCGTTTGATGCAGCATACGTTCCGTTCCAATGATACGCTGCAGGGACCACTCAGTGATAACAAGCATGTGATCATACGCGCCAGAATCTCCCATAAGTGTGAAATTGGGTGGAGATCTGTGACAGACCGCACATGGCTCACATCGTTTTTAAGCATTGTGACCACTCGACCTATGGATGAGGGCATAGCCACGGTAGCCAAAGTAAATGGCCTGCCAAGCATGATAGGTTGCTAATTACTCAGGAACCACACCTGTGGAATAACACTTGTTTAGGCCCAAAAACAACATGTTACCCATTAATGATGAGATTCCACCGGGGTCGGGAGTCACGGTCCTCGTTGAGGGTGGCCCAGCAGTGGTCAAGCACCAGCGCTACCTTGGGATCAGAGGACGTGGTCAGCTCCACCTCAAAGTGCAGAGGCTGTCTAAGGTACCTCACCACTGGATAGTCCTCCTCCTGGTGGAACGTGTTATACGAGGCATCTGGAACACAGAACAAGACAACCGGGGGTCGTGTTCAGTGGGCACCATCTGAACTTGTCCATTAAGAAATGCTCGTTTATCATATCCTGTTGTGCCCCAATGAACACAAGCCATTTATAGCCAACACTATCCACCCCCCACTAGAGGCTTCTGACAAATTCCTAATCAGCTCCTCACCGTTACTACATAGCCACACCTGTAGATCTCAGAACGCAAGAGTAATATATCACAAGCTTACATTTTTGGGAATGGTTTTGTAAAGGAGACCTTCCAAGATTCTTTTAGAGGCTAGGGGTCAAGTTGAAATTCTGAATTTGTGCACGCTTACCCTGAGCGAGTCTCATTCTGACCATTAGTCGACCCGTCCCAGTCTCGGCAAAAGGCTCGTTGTCACGCGGCCTGGTCAGAAAGGCCAATGTGCGAGTGATGTTGGCCACATAGTAGCAGGAAACCTTTAACCTAAAAAGAGGGATGTGAGCAACTTCAATAGGGGAAACGTCAAGCAGTGGAGTGGACACTGGTAGTAGAGGCACATTTTCCCTGTATACAAAGTATTGAGCAATGGATGAAGAAAAATAAACCTTATGAAAGCTAATAGCTACAATTGTGATGCGTAATGCACTTACTGATATTCCTCCTCTGAAGACGTCGTGGCATTCAGCTTCACCTCAAGTTCATCTGGCAAGGAGATTTCGTTCTCATACAGCATGACATTGTTGATAAACTATGTAGTAGAGGGGAATTGCTTATTACAGCCTGCAGAAGCAAACAGTCCATAAATACACAGTACCCATCACCTCAGGGTAATAGTCATTTTACCTTCCTGGTGGTGCCACAGGAGTTCACAGTGAAGTGAAAGTAGGCGAAGCGATCGTCACTGTAGGTGGGACCACAGGCGGGGTCGCTCAGGGTCAGCTGACCGGGGTTCAGACCGGGAGCAGACTCCACCTTCACTGCCAGCGCAGTCATCGTTCCGTTAGAGAAACACTCTTGGAGGTGGGAGAGCAAAAGACAGGTAGCCATCAGACCTGGGTTCTGTATTTGTTACACTTATTGAGCTTGAACCAATGGAATAGCACCAAAAATGCAAACCATGCCCATCTGGCACTACCATTTAGACTCACGGTATTTGCAAGGAACCCAGGTTTGGTAACCATGTTAAACGACAATTTATCGTAAGTAATTGTTTGAGAACCAACCAGTCAGCGTTTTGAGGAAGCTGCAAGCCAGGGAAAAGTATTTGATGGTCATGTTGTTGTAAGGATTCAACAGAGCCACATCCAGTCTGCTCCTGACAGAGGACGAGTGAACCGACTGGAAACCAATGGGAGAGTTCATTAGTCCAATATTGTATGCATATATACAGGGTAAGGAATGCAAGGCTAGCTGCAGCAATTTAGGTTAACATGTTTTGGGAGAGCGTCGTACCTCAAACACTGCGTCCGGCGAAGAGAAGGGCAACGTGATGGTGAAGTCTGTGTCGCCCTCTGTTAAATACTGTTGAGCAAACTCATGGTTAAGCAGCCGCTTGCCAACCAAGACCACAAAAAAGGGCTCTTGGTTCCTGTAGTCCACAGTGATGTGGAAGTTCTCCTGATCACAGTTGCCAGTGACTGAGGGTGGCACTGCAAGGACAAACAGGGTTGTGTTCATTATTTAAGCACAAAAAACAGGAAGGTACTACTTGAACTGGTCCAAGAAGAAACCCTTGTTTAGATTGCAAAATGTTTTGCTACGGTGGGACTGAATAAACACAATCCTGGCAAATCAGGAACAGGGAAACTGGGTCCAAATACTCTAAAGCTTAACATTTTCTTTGTAGAAAGACCGCATTGGAAAACCCTACAGTATGGCTAGTTGGTCTTTCACTGCCAATTTCCCTTCAGGGCAATCATTAACGAGAGGAAACCATTCAACAGTAGTTTGGCGTAGTCCAGAGGCATACCAATGTCCAGCAGTACAGCGTCCACAACGGCAGAGTGAGAGAAAGGAGCGTACTCTGGAAAGATGACCAGGCCGTAGATCAGCTGAAGCGTGAAGGTTGTGACACCTTGTTCCGCCCTTCTCTGTAGTGAAGTTAAAAGCATTGGTCAGCATTGTTGCAACAGAACTCTATTCAACATCAAGTGACAACTAAGTACATATGGGGACTATTAAAACAAACTATATACTTATAGTAATGTTGCCCTCATTCCTCTAAATCAAATGCATACAACTGCCAAAATAATGGAAACACTTGAGTAAATGAGGGATACAAAGTACATTTGTGCCATTATTTTTATTTTGTTGGTGGCCCACTTATTAGGGCATGAACAAATCACTGCGTGTGGCTTTGCATTTAACAGAAACACACCTCCTTAAAGACCACCGGGTCTGAGAAGGGCACCTCCATCCTGAAGGTCTTCAAGGTGTTGTCCGGGGATCTCTGCTCTTGAACATTGAAGCCCCTGGCGTTGCACTCTGCAACAGTTAGCACCATGGTTGGAAAGGTGATGTTCAGCAGCTCCACATCAAGGTTGAAGGTCCCCAACTCAAGCACAAACACTGCCTGCTCAGGAACTGTGTCTAAGGGCGTGTCTGTTCATTGGCAAACAAAGGAAACCATTTTGAAATGCGGTACAATGGAAGTTGAAAATTGACATTTGTTATTGGGTAAGTCCAGGTATTGCCTCCCCGTTTCAGTACATTTTCTGTTTTGTGCCTAACGAACAACCCAGGCATCCCAAATTACCATAGGCACTATTTAACTAAACCAGACTCACAGTTGCGAACTTGTGGAGGCCTGGCCATCGGAGGTGTTGTGATAGGGAAGAGGACTTTATAGCTGGTGTTCTCGTGTGCGACCTCCTCGATCCACAGCAACTCAAGCATGGGCTCAATGGTGTAAGTGACAAAGTACTGGTCATCCTGAATATGGCTCTGTAAGGGAGACGAGTGATGCAGTCAGGCTGTAATATACAATTTGAGTGCAAAAACAGGTAAATGTTCCTTAAAAGCCAGAATGTTAAATACAATTATTCTACCACTTGTCTTTGCCGCTCGTAATTTAAGACACCATATCCAAAGGAAAGTATTGGTTACCAGACTTTAGAAAGCTGGTAGGTGTATGGTTGTCAACTTGCATTTCTGGCGGTGTGCATTTTCAAAGCAACTGACACGCAAAGTAAACACTTGCGCAATATGTAAACAGCAGCCGAGTGTTGCTTGCATTCAGTTGACAGTGGCAAAGCTACCGCCTCCCTAAAAAGTCAGGTAAACAATACTTTAGTGTGGATATTTGGTCTGAAATTTCAAGCGGCTAAAGGACAAACTGCAAAGACAAGAGGTAGAGTATGTTTAAGTGTAATTTTATGCAAAATTCTCACAATTTTGCAAACCATTGTATATTAGCCTGGTTAAGCAAACAATTGCTCAATAAGAAACGTTTTACACAAGACAACGTTTCTAGGAGTTTACCCATGAGAGATGGTAAAGGGTTACTGCAAAGCACTGACAACTGCTATACTATAAAGGGCTCTACAAATAAGACTTTGAAATTAAACAGGAACATTTTACTCATCCAATGCTGACCTTGAAGTAGCCGCCAACCGCCCCACCGGAATTTCAACAATAATATGAGCCTCTGTGACTAAAACCGAGTAGTTTCTGGCAGCCATTTCCTCAGTGTCCAGCCTCTTAGCGTCAATTCCCATGTACACCTCCAACATGGTGAAGGCATCAGAGGAGAAAAGTGGGTCTATGTGCTTGGGCATGTACCAGGTGATCACTTCTGGAGTAAAGGCCACTGCCTCTGCAGTGACACAAGAAGCCAAGTGCACATCAAAACAGAACATTTTGCAACTGAAAACTGTGCCATTATTTGGAAAAAGTTCACCAAAACATTTTCCCAACTGAACACTACATGAATGTCTTGTCTGGAGCCAATTAAGAACTGGGCTTATAGGCTCTTAAATTATTTCACACTCAACCTGGTGTTGGACAAACAGCCGTGGCATCTACTCGAGTAACCAGCCACTTCTGCTCAAAGAAGGTTGAGGTTGAGAGCACCCGCATCGGAACCCCAGCTACCTGTTCAGGGGGCAACCACACCAGGGCCGTGTTCAGTAGGACACACCGTATTAACAATATGTTGCAGAGTTCAGGTAGGGCCACCGTTTCCAAATGTTTGCTCTACTAAACATGACCCAGTTCATGGAGGTCAGCTTACATTCTGGAGGTATGTCTCCTCTGCATTATGAGGGCTTCTTAACACCAGCCGTGTGGGAGTGTTGGCTATTGCATAGCCCTTTCTTTGGACCTCATCCACATTCATGACATTCTTGCTAGGACTAAAGACGACTGCTGTCATTTTGTATCCTGAAGCAACAGCCTGTCTCAGGAAATGGAAACATGAATTAAACAAAATTGTCAACAAACGCACATTGTTTAGCGCCATCCTGTCATTTTGTAGTGAAATTACAGAAACTGAAATATATAAACCTCAGCTCCCCTCCGGAAGTTGCCGCTCCTTGCTTTCGGGCCCCCAGTGGGCTGTTTGGGGATGGTTTGGATGTCTGGAAGAGTCCTTCTGACAGACACCTAGAGAAGAAAGGCCATTATTCCCTATGCATTTTCTCCCTCCCATACAATAGGAAATCAAGGGCCAGTTCTCAATCTGTCCACTCGCCTCCTTAAATGCATTGAGAATAGGCTAAAGTTCTCCTATGTGCATTTTGAAGACGCGAGTGGAATTGAGAGAGTCAAGACCTCTACGTTGTGTCGCAGAAGAAATGAAACACGGGACAGTTGTAGCTCTAGACAGATCATTTATACAGGCAGTACAACAAGCGGGACTATAAACATGTCCATTGGGGCATGCTCTGCTCACTTGCCTCCATGTAGTTGCGGTCGCACAGAATCTCTCGGGAGGTCCAGGGGGTGTAGCTACAGGTTTTGCCAACTCTATAAACAGGGTCTTCAGTCATGTGGTTTCCTGGCAGCCTGAACTGCATGACCAAGCTGAACATCTTATCATCCTAAAATGAAGGGGGAAGGGAAAAAAGCCTTCATTATATAGCAAAAAAAAAAAACATCTGGTGACATTCATGCAAGTTATAGACTGTGGCAAAATTACCTAATAAAATTGCTACAGAATGAGTTGCAAATGCAGTGACACTGAAAGGCAAACTTTCCATTTGAAGTACAAGCAAACACTACAGTTCTTAAGGTTACCATGTTTTGGGAAAAGCAGTTTTGAAGAGAAGCAAAAAACATGGCATTCCCCATGGGGTCAAATTTAAAGCTGAATCCACACTGAGTAGCAAGGCCAGGCGTCAGGTTTATGATTTGTGTGTCATCTGGAAGGGATGGAGATGGTGTGAACACAATAGTTGACAAGCAATATCAAGCCATGAATTATGAAAGGAAAGAAAGAGAATCATAAGAGGCAAACTCACTGAAGACAGCATCAACATCTTCAAAAAGAGGAGCGACACTCAAACGAATAACGTTACCAAGGCATTCAGCATTGAGGTCATCTGGAATAGGAAAGGTTAGTTAAAAAATTTTCTCAAAAATTGTCAAACGCTTAGTGCTTAAATTTGCAAGGTACAAAATGCATACTTATAGAAGGTGTCTGTTGTGCTTGTATGCCCACAGCTGCCATCAATAGGCAAAACAACCTGTAAGGCATTTGACAAATTATTATGATTAAAAGGAGGAAGAACAACTCAAATGTTTGCGTCGCATAAGACTCTCCTAGGCCTGCTACTACTTACCCTGAGCTAAGGAAAATAATCATTGTAGAACAGATTTGTTCTGATGAAATACACAGCTACAGAACCTGATATTTGACCAAAAGTGTGCAGCCTACAGCCCAGGGGTATGCAACTTTTACCCTATGACAAAGGCTTCCCACACTCAGTCACCTGAACCCCAAAGGCCTGCACATTCTCTTTTTATTCCCCGAGCCCTACAAAGCTGATTCAAATAATCATCCAGCTTTGTTAATCTGAATCAGCTGTGTAGTGTTAGGACAAAAACCTAAATGTAAGGCTACTGTTCAATTTTAGAAGGGTGCTCCGCCCTCACCGCTCGGCTCAGGTTAATAGAACTCCCTCATTAGCAGCACAACAGCCTTTCACAGGTGAAAAGCATAATTACCCAACCGTCTACAATTGTAGCCCAGACAGAGAGAAAGATATTGGCCTCTAATGGCCAAAATGCTGCATTTGCATGCACTTTCACAATTTGAATGTAGTCAACTGGGTGGGACTACCAACTTCATTGGCTGAGCCCTACTGGTGACCCTGTTGAAGTCATGTCCAATCGGGTCATCAGAAGGGCTCAGACAATTGTGAAGAAGAAATGTTACTACTTTAATATGAAGATAGCCTCAATGGCGCTGCCCATGCTGTCACAGACACTATATTGGCACAGATACATAGATGAGTCTTTTATCTTCTTATGGCTTCTTATTATCTTCTTGTCCAGAGGTGCCCAGAGTAAACTGCCTGCTACTCAGTCCCAGAAGCTAAGATATGCATATCATTAGTATATGTGGATAGAACACACTCTGAAGAGTGAGTATAACAGAACACATATGGCAGGCAAAAACCTGAGAAAAAATCCTACCAGGAAGTGGGAAATCTGAGGTTGGTCGTTTTTCAACCCATTCCCTATTGAAGACCCAGTGGGATATTGGTCATGTTGCACTTCCTAGATGTCAACAGGCTTCCACTAGATGCCAACAGTCTTTAGAACCTGTTTGATGCTTCTACTGTGAAGTGAGGGCGAATGAGAGGGGAATGAGTCAGAGGTCTGGCAGAATGCCTTGAGCTCGTGATGCTCGTTCACATGAGGGCGAGCTCTGTTCCATCGCAATTCTACAGACAAAGGAATTCTCCAGTTGGAACATTATTGAAGATTTATTTTAACAACATCCTAAAGATTGATTCTATACATCGTTTGACATGTTTCTACGGACTGTAACGGAACTTTTTGACATTTCGTCTGCTCCTAGTGAACACGCTTCGTGAGATTGGATTTGTTTACAAAACTCGCTAAGAAAAGTAGCTATTTGGACATAAATGATGGACATTATCGAACAAAACAAACATTTATTGTGGAACTGGGATTCCTGGGAGTGCATCCTGATGAAGATCATCAAAGGTAAGTGAATATTTATAATGTTTTTTCTGACTTCTGTTGACTGCACAATATGGCGGATATCTTTTTGGCTTGTTTGGGCTCTGAGCGCCGTACCCAGATTATTGCATGGTTTGCTTTTTCCGTAAAGGTTTTTTGTAATCTGACACAGCGGTTGCATTAAGCAGAAATATATCTTTAATTCTGTGCATAACAATTTTATTTTCATCAACATTTATTATGAGTATTTCTGTAAATTGATGTGGCTCTCTGCAAAATCACCGGATGTTTTTGGAACTACTGAACATAACGCTCCAACGTATACTGAGATTCTTTTGATATACATTTGATATACATTTGATAACTTTATCGAACAAAACCTACATGTATTGTGTAACATGAAGTCCTATGAGTGTCATCTGATGAAGATCATCAAAGGTTAGTGATTCATTTTATCTCTATTTCAGATTTTTGTGACTCCTCTCTTTCGCCGTAAAGCATATTTGAAATCAGGCACTGTGGTGGGATTAACAAGAAGTGTATCTTTAAAATGGTGTGAAATACTTGTATGTCTGAGGAATTTTAATTATGAGATTTCTGTTCTTTTGAATTTGGCGCCCTGCACTTTCACTGGCTGTTGTCACATCGATCAGCCCTAAGAAGATGTATCTATCTCTATGAGGCAAGACAATTGTCATTCAGGATTAAAAGGTGACTGCACTTCCTGATTTGGCCTTAGCTGTGTTCGAATACTCGCACTAACTGTACTGTTTGTGACATGAATTGAGTATTTAGTATGCTTATTGGTCATAGTATACCTGTATAAATATATCATAGTATACCTGTATACCTCTGGCCCTTCTTTGGACACTGTGTTAACTAACCTTCAGATGAGCTTCAATGCCATACAACTCTCCTTCTGTGGCCTCCAACTGCTCTTAAATGCAAGTAAAACTAAATACATGCTCTTCAACCGATCGCTGCCTGCACCTGTCCGCCCGTTCAGCATCACTACTCTGGACGGTTCTGACTTATAATATGTGGACTACAAATACCTAGGTGTCAGGTTAGACTGTAAACTCTCCTTCCAAACTTACATTAAGCATCTCCGATCCAAAAGCCCCATTTACTACCCACCACTGCAACCTATATGCTCTCGTTGGCTGGCCCTCGCTTCATACTCGTCGCCAAACCCACTGGCTCCAGGTCATCTACAAGTCTCTGCTAGGTAAAGCCCCGTCTTATCTCAGCTCACTGGTCACCATAGCAGCACCCGCCCATAGCACACGTTCCAACAGGAGAATCTCACTGGTCACCCCCAAAGCCAATTTTTCCTTTGGCCGCCTTTACTTCCAGTTCTCTGCTGCCAATGACTGGAACAAACTGCAAAAATCACTGAAGCTGGAGACTCAGATCTCCCTCACTAAGCTTTAAGCACCAGCTGTCAGAGCAGCTCACAGATCACTGCACCTGTACATAGCCCATCTGTAAATAGCCCATCCAACTACCTCATCCCATTGCTGTATTTATTTATTTTGCTCCTTTGCACCCCAGTATCTCTACTTGCACATTCATCTTCTGCACATCTACCATTCCAGTGTTTAATTGCTATGTTGTAATTACTTTGCCACCATGGCCTATTTATTGCCTTACCTCCCTTATCCTTTCCTTATTTGCACACACTGTATATAGACTTTTTCTACTGTATTATTGACTGTATGTTTGTTTATTCCATCTGTAACTCTGTTGTTGTATGTGTCGAACTGCTTTGCTTTATCTTGGCCAGGTTGCAGTTGTAAATGAGAGCTTGTTCTCAACTAGCCTAACTGGTTAAATGAAGGTGAAATAAAATAGAAATAAAAAAATACTATGGATATATTTAGTATGCCAAATGTTCCAGGATGTCGTACTAAATTCGCCAAAATATGGACACTGTTTCCGTACTTTAGGGCCAATAATGCAATTCTTCAGGAAATGGGCGTGGCTTCACATCGTTTCCAGATTTGTTGAAAATGGCGGAAAATATGCAGTCGAAGTACAACGAGAGCGGATACAAATTCATTGCTTTAACTAATTATGACAAATATTAAATAAGTTAACTTACACGTTATATTGGCTGACAATTTGTTAGCTACACTGGTCTTACGAACCACATAGCGTATCAGTACAGCAGTATGTACCGGTATGTTGTTAGCTAGATACCTAACGTTAGTTGGCTACTTATAGATCAAACTTGACAGTATAATAACTATAGGCTATCTAACTAACTACCCAATGTTTGACGTGATTATTCCCGTCATTCTGAGCTTAGCTAAATGGTATAGTCATTGTGCGTTCTCAATGGACATTTTGGTGCTTTCGTAAATTCGCTCTGGCTGTCTACTCTGCTCTGAATTTACAAACAGACAATCTGACAAAGCTCTGAATTCATGAGCGCATTCTGGAACTCCTGATTGAATTTAAGAACACACCCGAAGTCGTATAATGTCTAACCAGTCATTTGTTATGCTAGATAGCTAGCAAGAGGTTGCATAGCAACAGCATCACCTTCCGGTAGACAGGTGAAAAGCTAGAACGCGCAATTGAAAGCATACTGTTCGTTTACAGAATACTAAAATGAACTAATAATATATAGTATTCAGTATATACTCATTAAGTATGTAGTATACAGTATGTTAGTGTGGGTATTCGAGCACAGCTCTTGTTTTTCATCAATGCTCATTAAGAAATGCTAGCGGCCATGACTGAAGGCAAACAAGAATTGTCTTGGGGGTGTGGTTTGATGTGGGTGTTTCTTGGATGTGTTTTTACCATTCAATTGCAATAAACAAGTGCAGTAGTGAATACGTAAGGTAAGCCAGCTTTGCTGTAGAAAACAACGTTTTGAAGTTGAGGACTTCTCCCGATGAGCATTGATACCAGAGCACGCTCATTTGGGCTACAGTTTGAATCACAATGTACCAGATGAGTGCGGAATCTGACTTTGGACATTGAATTATTATTATTTAAAAAATGTTGTGTTCGATCAAAAACATTCGGTTTCGGAAGTGAATGTAGTGGTGCGTTTGGTTGGTGGATCTGCACATCTGTACTGAGGTAGGCTGTGCAGGTAGCCCAGATGAGAGTACGTCTGAGATGGATGAAGGTGAAAGGATCAGTGATGAGTCTACCTACAAGACTGTACACATTTTTTGGTGGAAAATGTTTGGAAAAGGAGACGGGGGTGGTTTTGCCACAGATGGGGACATAGATGGAAGGGGAGAATCTAGAAGAACAAACAGGCAGGGAGAAGAGGTACAGGAGAACAAAGTAGTAGTGTTTTTTTTATCTGAGACAACCAGTAAAATGTTACATCTGATAAAGTTGTCAGATGTACAGTTACTTTCGAAAGTTTTGAGCTTATGCAGCCACCGTTTGTGGTAGATGGTGGCAGATTGTGGTAAATTGCGTCTTGGCTGACACTTAAATAACGTGCCATAGAATTATGCGGAACCACGCAAGATGTGCTGCAGGATGCCGCAACATTTAAGCTTATAGGGTTCCAAAAAAGGACTGCAAAAACATACGAAATAGGTTGTTCCAACCTGTAAACGAACAGTATGCTTTCAGTCGCGTGTACTAGCTCTTCACCTGTCAACCGGAAGTTGATGATGTTGCTATGCAACCTCTTGCTAGATAGTTAGCATAACAAATTACTAGTTAGACATTTTACGACTTCAGGTGTATTCTTCAATTCAATCTGGAGAACCAGATGGGCATGGTTTGCATATTTAGGGCTATTCCATTGGTTCTACTGTGCTCGGCAAGCTCAATTAAGTGTAACAAATACAGAACCCAGGTCTGATGGCTACCTGTCTTTTGCTCCCCCACCTCCAAGAGTGTTTCTCTAACGGAACGATGACTGCGCTGGCGATGAAGGTGGAGTCTGCTCCCGGTCAGCTGACCCTGAGCGACCCCGCCTGTGGTCCCACCTACAGTGATGATCGCTTCGCCTGCTTCCACTTCACTGTGAACTCCTGTGGCACCACCAGGAAGGTAAAATGACTATTATCCTGAGGTGATGGGTACTGTGTATTTATGGACTGTTTGCTTCTGTAGGCTGTAATAAGCAATTCCCCTCTACTACAAAGTTTATCAACAATTCATGCTGTATGAGTGCATTACACACTGTTATAGGGTGTTTTTTTTCCTTCACCAATTGCTCAATACTTTGTATACAGGGAAAATGTGCCTCTACTATCAGTGTGTCCACTCCACTGCTTGAAGTTTCCCCTATTGAAGTTGCATACTCTTTTTAGGTTAAAGGTTTCCTGCTACCATGTGGTCAACATCACTCGCACATTGGCCTTCCTGACCAGGCCGCTTGACAACGAGCCTTTTGCAGAGACTGGGACGGGTCAACTAATGTTCAGAATGAGACTCGTTCAGGGTAAGCGTGCACAAATTCAGAATTTCAACTTGACCCCTAGCCTCTAAAAGAATCTTGGAAGGTCTCCTTTACAAAACCATTCCCAAAAATGTAAGCCTTGTGATATATTACTCTTGCGTTCTGAGATATACAGGTGTGGCTATGTAGTAACGGTGAGGAGCTGATTTGGCTATAAATGGCTTGTGTTCATCGGGGCACAACAGGATATTATAAACAAGCTTTTCTTAATGGACAAGTTCAGATGTTGCCCACTGAACACGACCCCCGGTTGTCTTGTTCTGTGTTCCAGACGCCTCGTATAACACGTTCCACCAGGAGGAGGACTATCCAGTGGTGAGGTACCTGAGACAGCCTCTGCACTTTGAGGTGGAGCTGACCAGGTCCTCTGACCCCAAGGTAGCGCTGGTGCTTGACCACTGCTGGGCCACCCTCAACGAGGACCGTGACTCCCGACCCCGGTGGAATCTCATCATTAATGGGTAACATGTTGTTTTTGGGCCTAAACAAGTGTTATTCCACAGGTGTGGTTCCTGAGTAATTAGCAACCTATCATGCTTGGCAGGCCATTTACTTTGGCTACCTTGGCTATGCCCCCATCCATATGTCATGAGTGGTCACAATGGTTTGAGCCATGTGCGGTCTGTCACCAGATCTCCACCCAATATAACACTTATGGGAGAGTCTGGCGCGTACGATCACATGCTTGTTATCACTGACTGGTCCCTGCAGCGTACCATTGGAACATGTAAATCTATTTTAGAAAATATGGCAGCCATGTTTGTCAAGCAAGAACTCCCTAATCCCAGAATGCCGTTCACTGTGCCCATTTCCTGAGGTCTTAACTTAGTTTGGCCACTTCAGCATGTGACAAATCTGTGTACTTGTTACGGCGTACACATGACAAGTAGTTTACAGTTAACTAATCAAAAAGCCAATACAACCTTAGCACGAAAGCTAAACAGAGTTGCAAGATATAGCTCAATCCATTTTGGGAGGTGAAGTCCTTGGGGGAAGGTATTATGGAGAGGATGATGCAGGAAATATTAATAAGATGGGGATTTATCAACAATAAATGGCGGGGCAGACAGTTTTTCTAAGCTAAATATCCCTGGAAAGGGGGTCTGATCTGGCAACCCTGAGGTACCATAGTTTACACTCTGATGCCGTGTTCAAATCAACTAACGAATTCAGTGCATTCAAGACAATGGGGGTACTCCAGTTGAGATCACCATTAGTCTGACAGACGCGTACGTGATAACCTGACTGCATTGTATGGCGTTAGCATTAGCTCATATTCAGTACCACCTTCAAAAGTGTTTTACACACGTGTCCATTACAATCTAGGCAAGAATCAGAAAGCATGAATAAAATGCTAAGTACATTATACTTACGGTACACTACAGTAGAAACGACAGCACGTTACACAGAAAATAAGGCACTTTGATCAGAATGCACGCATGTCCACAGTTATTTGTAAGGAACACAATAAATGTTCAAGGACTGTATACTTGATCTGTGGAAGTGCTTGGGCTTTCTTTTGAGGGAAAGTTTGTCCGGCTCATTAAATTCTCAAATGGAAATGATCTGCAACAGTGAAATGGGCTACATTTGTGAATGAATGAGGCAAAATTAGAAGTTGAAACGGCCTATACAAAATTAGCAGGTAGTGTGCCTTGGTCTGAGGTCAGCGCGGGTTAAATGTCCACATGTTGGAACGGTGAGTGCATTCTGACATCACGCGCATAAAATCAACTCCCACTGGGGCGACTGTTGAAGATATTTGGAACTCGCGTGTGAAAAGGTTAATGTTGGCGTTACCTACACCTTTTTACTCAATGTTATCCTTTTGGTTGGCTAGAGTTCAGTGTTGTGCCAAACTGATGGTCAGTCAAATGGAAATCAAGAGCGGCTGGCAAGCTTGGCTTGCCTTTCCGATTGGTTTCAAACAACTGCTCTTAACACTGACTGAATAGTTGTTGGTTTTTTGTTGAATTCAGGCACAAGTGACTGTCCTAGAGGAATGCGCTAATTGGGAGTTGCTAAACATGAACAAATACCACGGTCAAGTGTAGCAGCATCTTGCTAACCTTATTTAGCTAGCTAATGTTCATGTAAAATCCCTTTTGCCTGATACCCCCCCCCCAAAAAAAATCCCCCTATTCTTCGTTAACATTTCCCCCGTCGACCGTTTGTCTCTGCTTCTGCAGGTTTTCGCTCTCAAAAGTACACCTTTTTAATAGAAATATAACACGATTAGATGTTCTATGTCCATGACAATGTTTAAAACCCTAGCAGGGAACCACTTTTGAGGTCTGGGAAAAACGGAAGACATGTCGATTTTGGGGTGTTGTTACCCTTTATAAAGGCAAGTGTGCGCCAGGAAGAGACCTTTATTTGGTTAAGCGGTGTTGCTGTAGCGCTCATGGCACCAAACAGATGGAAGGAAACTGAATCAGGTACGGAATATTTGGACTCATTTAGATTTGTAATGTAATTAAATTTTTACCCCAATTTCGTGGTATCCAATAGGTAGTTACAATCTTTGCCCATCGCTGCAACTCCCGTAAAGACTCTGGAGAGGCGAAGGTCGAGAGCCGTGCGTCCTCCGAAACACAACCCAGCCAAGCTGCACTGCTTCTTGACACAATGCCCGCTTAACCTGGAAGCACCAATGTGTCGGAGGAAACACCATACACCTGGTGACCGTGTCCGTGCATTGCACCCCGCCCACCACAGGAGGTCGCTAGTTGGCGATGGGAGAAGAACATCCCTCCCGGCCAAACATCCCGGCTAAGCTTTGGCTTTTTAACTTTCAAACCCACATGGGTGCCTGGACTTGGATTGTCCTATGCCACGTAGCACTTACTTGTGTTTATAATTTTTCCTTTTTGTTTTCAATTACTATTCCCCTCCAAGAGAACCTGTGGTTGTTTTGGAATACCTCAAATCTGCAATTCAATCCATGACACCCTTTAGCATAGATGCTGTAGACAGACGACAATGTGGCTTTTAAAGTCAATTTCAATTTGTATTCGTGGTAAATGCTGCAGATGTTGACTCAATACTAAATTACCTTTAAAAGCTGCATTGTTGGCGATCTAGTGCTATAGCGAGCCATGGTTGAATCCCGGCCTTAACTGTTATGTTGAAGCAAGCTACTTTACAGGAGGAACTTCCCACCTGACTTCCTGTGAATGGTCCACAGCCAGTTTACTGACGGCAATCAAGAAACGGTCAGTGAGGTCTTTCTTCCCCGACAGGAGACAAGCCGTCCCCATGACCTCAGCCAGTCTCTCCAGGTGCTGAGCAGTGCAGCTCCTCACCGCAGCGTTACGGTGGCTGAGGAAGGAAAAACAGAGCACATCAGTTATATGTCATAGAGATACATGAGTTAGGAGATGAATGATAATGGATTGTATTGATGAAGTCTCATCGATGGATCAAAATGTTCGGTAAAACTTTATATTAAGGTCCCTTAATATACCATTTATAAATTGTTTGTAAAGAGTTTACTTCCCATTTATTAATCATTATTCCTACATTTGTAAATGTCAATAAGAAATCTATAAATAGTTATTTACACATTTATAAACGCTATTTTAAATGATTTGTTCATGACTTACTAATAAGGTGTTTGATCATAGTATGATCACAATATGTAAATGATTAATAATGTACTACTAATGTACTATAAACCAGTTATAAAGGAGTTACTGTCAAGGCATTTGTTAATGGTTGATTAATGGTTTGACTCACCATTTATATACATATTTATAAATGTATTTATTAATGAGTGCATTTATGAATGTGAGTACATGTACTTACGAATACCTCAGTGCCTCACTAATAGCCCCTAATCTAAAGTGTTCACTATATATACTTTATAAATGTTTATAAATGACTTGTTACTCCCCAAAGGCTAGCACACATCAGTAGACAGTACCTCTCCACCAATGGCTAAAAATAATCTAAATAACGCAATGGTAAAATAAGAAGTACACAACACAAGGAAGTATAAGACATAACAAAAAAATGTGATTCCATTGAAATGTGACATCTAGCGTTGGGGTGAGTTGCTGCCGGAAGTGTTGTGGAATAACCTAGCATGCTGATGAAAAAGGCAGTTAATTAAAAACTAGCAGTATTTCAATCTTCTCAATTTCGAGATTTGGATAATGGGACAATTTGTGGAAGTCCGGATCTACCCCTTAGTGAGTGTTAATTGACCCCTCTCCCTCTTTACCTCAGCCCACCGACCAGCAGGGCATTCATGACACGTGTAGGGGTGCAGCTCTGCACCATGTGACCCAGGGCAAAGTTGGCGCCCTGCCGGATGAAGGCGTTGGCCTCGCTGGCTTTGTGCAGCAGCACGCGTGCCGTCCCCTCCACCTCACTGTCAGCACAAGACACTGCAGAGCGCAGGTTCTTCACCTGAATCATAGTAACATGCACAGGACCAGCTATTAATGTTGAGCAGTACAACCCACAAACATCAGAAACATGACACAATAATTTGACGTGTTCTCCAAATGTAGCAGATTTGTGCAGATGAATGAATAGGGCAGTGAATGAATACAGCTACCTCATTTATAATGGCAAGGCAGATATCATGGAGTTTAGGCATCAGTATGTCCATGTGGTTCTGAGCCATCACACGGAGAGAGGTCAAGCCCTCGATCTTCTTCTCCCTGCAAATCAGTGAAAGAAACGTAAGCATTTTCCACAACATTTTCCAAAAACATAAAATTATGTTCATCAATTAGGACTCTGGTCTCTTAAATTCAGAAGTTTCTACGCTCTGTAGCTCAAATCTACATTTCCAAGGACACTACACTGTGCTTCCTTTAGCCTAGCTCCATTGGTCTTGTCTAGGGTGAATGCTCACCAGTCATCAGAGGGAGAGTGGAGCAGCTTGAAGGTCTTAGTCAGGGCCTGCTCTGGGTTGGACAGGGGCTGCAATCTGGCCTGGTTCTTTATTTGGCCCTTTGGCTCACTGGCTGCCTTATTGTCTATGGGTTGACAGCAGACATCTTATTTATGTATTTACTCATTTTCATATCTGTTTGTAGCTTTTAACACTAGTTCATTATGATATCATTTTAAATTTAGCACATATATTTTTGGTGCTCTCCCTGCTCAGAAGCAGGGTCCAATTAACCTTGAGTAAAGGTTATCTCACTGTGAAACAGGCAAATCAAGTGTGGCCCTGGGCTAAAGCCATTTGTGTCTCTTCCCTTCCTACTGTTTTTCTATCAATCTACCTAGCTTCATCTCCCTGTCTAATTTACATTAGTGTGAGTACATGAGAGGGACTGACCTGAGCCGGTGGCAGCCTTTGGCAGGCTAAGGAACCTTATAGGCCGAGGCTGTTTGCTCCTGGGCTTGGTAGGAGGGGGAGCAGGCCTGGGTGGGCTGTCACGCAACTTGACCGGGGTCCCAACATCCAAGTAGTCACGGAGCTCCGCAGGGGTGTTCATATCCACTGAGCTCAGGCTTCCCAGAGAGCTGGTGGCTATTTCCCCCATGGACATGGCCGAGCCCAAACTTCTCCTGCCCATGGCCTTCACCTCATGTACCACCTTTGGTGTAGACCAGAAAACAATGCTCCCATCATAGAAATACATATAGAACTAGTATATACATAAACTAATACACAGAGAGATCCTGTATTCTAGGATCTATTATATCATGCTGTCAAAAAGAGAGTATCCTTTCTAACTTGTACCCCCACACACTTACTCGGTACTGTATTTAGCCTCGTTATTGTTATGTCATTGTGTTACTTTAATTATTATTATTTTTTTACTTTATTATTTATTTATTTTTACTTTATTATTTATTTGGTAAATACTTTCTTAACTCTTCTTGAACTGCACTGTTGGTTTCACGGTAAGGTCTACACTTGTTGTGTTCGGCACATGTGACAAATAAAGTTTGATTTGATTTTAAGACATGGAACCACTATCTGTTTTGGCAATTTATCAGTCCAAGTATAATTCTGAACTGCAAATGTTCACATTTACAATAAATTCTAAGTCCATCCTACCTTCCAGGCCTCCTCCTTCAGGTGAGGCTCGATGTCCCTCACCTCCTCCATCAGGTCAATGGGTCCGTTGTTGTCAGCACAGCCCTGATCCGACTGGACTTTCAGGGCTTTGACTCCCCGCCTGCCCTTCTTCTTCTTGCCCCTCTTGGAGGGAGCTGCAGTGGGAGGGACGGGAACAGGCCACACGCTACTGCTGCTGAATGACTTATTTACCTGGATGGACTCCAGAGAGTGAGATCCGGGTCGAACTTGGGCTCCGTCCACCCCCACCACGTTCTTCAGTGGGGCCAGAGCTATGTGCTCAAGCCTTCGTGGCAAAGGCCTCGGTGGAGCTTTCGGCCACGGAATGCACTGAATAGAGGGGACGAAGTGGTGCGCGAAGGTGCTGCCAACCCCGATGAGAGCAGTCCGGACATAATTCTCATGGATAGCACTTATCTTTCTTTGCTTTGCTTCCATGGTCTCTCTCTCAGCTCTCTGCATCTGCAGAAGTCTGGCATCACTGATGAAGCCACGATGGCCCTCTGGGACTGGGTAGCTCTCCTGATAGCCCTGGATCACAATGGTACAGTATGAAATGTATAGCAGAAGTGAAGTAGGCAAAATAGTTTCCACAGTGTGTCATAAAAAACCTTTAAGCTAAAGATTTTATGGATGTAGGCCTACTGTATGTCTATGAAACCACAAAATAAACAGTGATATTTTTGGGAAAACATTTGAAAAACTGATGAGCCTTACAAAACTTGAAAACTTGTCCTGGTCATCCTGTTGGTTTAAAGCCATGTTTTGCTTCCTCAGGTTTTCGATGAGACTCTTCATCTGTGAGTTCTCTTTTTGGAGTTTGTCAAACTCACTTGATTTTCTCCCTCGATAAGCCATTGATGATAAATATTAACACTCTCAAAATAAGAACTTAACCTATCTCTGTGAGAGATCTATCAAGAAATGAGTGGAAATTAAATGTTGCTTAGATGGAACCAGCAATGTTATTAAATTTAATTTGAATTTTACCTTTATTTTACTAGGCAAGTCAATTAAGAACAAATTCTTATTTTCAATGACGGCCTAGGAACAGTGGGTTAACTGCCTGTTCAGGGGAAGAACGACAGATTTGTACCTTGTCAGCTCGGGGATTTGAATTTGCAACCATTTATCATGGCAAGGCTTCCGTTACATTGTGATGTCATAATGGGGGTCTGTTGACAGTGCTGAGCACATCAGCACATGGTGAACATCAATGAAAGCTTTTTGATTCCCATATAAAATCATGAATGTGGTGAATTTGTAAATACTATATATATATATATATATATATATATATATATATAAACTCAGCAAAAAAATAAACGTCCCTTTTTTAGGACCCTGTCTTTCAAAGATAATTCCTAAAAATCCAAGTAACTTCACAGATCTTCATTGTAAAGGGTTTAAACACTGTTTCCCATGTTTCCCAGGCACAATCCCTACATCAGTGCTCAGACTTTCCGCAATAAACAGAGAGGCTGAACTGAGGGCTTGTAGGCCTGTTGTAAGGCAGGTCCTCATTAGACATCAGCGGCAACAGCGTCACCTATGGGCACAAACCCACCGTTGCTGGACCAGACAGGACTGCCAAAAAGTGCTCTTCACTGACGAGTCACGGTTTTGTCTCACCAGGGGTGATGGTCAGATTTACGTTTATCGTTGAAGGAATGAGCGTTACACCGAGGCCTGTACTCTGGAGCGAGATCGATTTGGAGGTGGAGGGTCCGTCATGGTCTGGCGCAGAGTATCACAGCATCATCGGACTAAGCTTGTTGTCATTGCAGGCAGTCTCAACGCTGTGTATTACAGGGAAGACATCCTCCTCCCTCATATGGTACACTTCCTGCAGGCTCATCCTGACATAACCCTCTAGCATGACAATGCCACCAGCCATACTGCTCGTTCTGTGCATGATTTCCTGCAAGACAGGAATATCAGTGTTCTGCCATGGTCAGCGAAGAGCCCGGATCTCAATCCCATTGAGCACATCTGGGACCTGTTGGATCGGAGGGTGAGAGCTAGGGCCATTCCCCCCAGAAATGTCTTTGTACTTTCAGGTACCTAGGTGGAAGAGTGGGGTAACATGGTACAGCAAGAACTGGCAAATCTGGTGCAGTCCAAGGGGAGAAGATGCACTGCAGTACTTAATGCAGTTGATGGCCACACCAGATACTGACTGTTACTTTTTATTTTGACCACTGATTTTGATTATTCCATTTCTGTGGAACTGGTTCAGTTTATGTCTCAGTTGTTGAATCTTGTTATGTTCATACAAATATTTACACATGTTATGTTTGCTGAAAATAAACGCAGTTGACAGTGAGAGGACACTTATTTTTTTGCTGAGTTTATATATATATACACAGTTGAAGTCGGAAGTTTACATACACCTTAGCCAAATACATTTAAACTCAGTTTTTCACAATTCCTGAAATTTAATCCTGGTAAAAATCCCCTGTTTTAGGTCGGTTAGGATCACCACTTTATTTTAAGAATGTGAAATGTCAGAATAATAGTAGAGAGATTTATTTATTTCAGCTTGTATTTCTTTCATCACATTCCCAGTGGGTCAGAAGTTTACCTACACTCAATTAGTATTTGGTAGCATTGCCTTTGAATTGTTTAACTTGGGTCAAACTTTATGGGTAGCCTTCCAAAAGCTTCCCACAATAAGTTGTGTGAATTTTGTCCCATTCCTCCTGGCGGAGCTGGTGTAACTGAGTCAGATTCCGTTTCCTATCGCTTCAACAGTGTCAACAGTCTTCAGACATAGTTCCAGGCTTTTATTTTGAAAAATGAGCCAGAAACATAACATTGCATCAAGTGGTCACATGAGTTTTGCTCGAGCAACAGATTTTGGACAGCTATTGCTTTTCCCTCTCCTACTGTGAAAGATATTTGCGGTTGATATATTTTCGATCATAATTTTAAAAACAACTTGAGGATTGATTATAAAAAACGTTTGACATGTTTCTGTGGACATTATGGAAACTATTTGGAATTTGTCCGCGTTGTCGTGACCGCTCTTTCCTGTGAATTTCTGAACATAACGCGCCAAACAAACAGAGGGATTTTGGATATAAAAATAATGTTTATGGAACAAAAGGAACATTTGTTGTGTAACTGGGAGTCTCGTGAGAACATCCAAAGATCATCAAAGGTAAACAATAAATTGAATTGCTTTTCTAATTTTCGTGACCGAGCTACTTGATGCTAAGTGTACTTAATGTTTTGTCGAGCGATCGATAAATTTACACACGCTTGGATTGCTTTCGCTGTAAAGCATAATTTCAAAATCTGACAATCAAGCAGCTGACCAATTACGCAAGACTTTAGTTCGAAGTTAACTGAAATTAATCAACAACTGGATACATTTCTTTCTTTCTAAAGTGAAACTATCCTCCGCATTGGAGTATCTCTACAAGTATAAGTTTAACCAGTATTTCAGTTGTTTTACCGTCCCATGAAGAAGTGTGGCAGGCCTGTGAGGAAGGATCCTACAGCCATGAGGAAACAGCCCATAGCAATGAGCCTGGGCCGGTGCAGCTTCGCCCCAAAATGGCTGACCACAGCCAGGAACAGCAGGTTACCTGCAAGAAACCACAACACTACAGAAGTCAGGAATTGCAAATTATAAACACTGTTTTTTTCCAACTAAAAATGACATATCAGTTTGGATACTAGGTTGCAACAACACAGCATCAAATACAACAATGTTAGGGGTTTGACAGTAGAGTCATGGACAAACGCCAGTCAATCAATTAATAGGAACAACTATAAAACTGTATATATATATATATATATATATATATATATATATATATCAATACTGACAGTATTGAGAGCAGACTCTGATTGAACCACAATTTTTTTTATCATACTGTAGTCTGTATCTGGTTTTTACTACATGAATTCTCAAGCAACTCAATGTTATTGTTGAAACCCATCTCAAAGCTGCCGTCTATGAGTCCGATGAGAGAGCTGGACAGGTCAAAGTGTCTCTCTGAGTGATGGCACTCTTCATGTAGGTCCCTGACAGAGCTTTGGTGAAGGAGGCGAACGACAGGGCCACGATGAACTGCTGACAAACACAAGAGAGAGAACATTCGTGTGTGTTTGTCCGTGTGTATGTGCATGCGTGGATGCGTGTGCAGACAGAGTACATGTGTAGCTGAGGTGGCCTGCAATAGTAAAAAGAACGGACACAAGTTTACGTCTGCAAAGTTCTGCCGCTTTCTTTATTTTGAAGAATATTTTTTTTCTCTTGTTCAATTGTCTATTTTCTTGTTAGTACTTTGAAAATATTCACATCAAACAAGTGCACACTTTAAATTAAACAACATAAATGCACTTTACCTAAAGCAGAAATAAAAAATGTTCCACAAATAACCCTGTCTTAGTGTACGGTTTCACATGAAAACCACAATGTATTTCACATTCATACAATAGAAACACCTATATATGAAACCATAAATAACTGAATGTTTCTCTATATACCTCTACCTCTATAGAAAAGTGACAACAATACATTCAGCTTTAAGATAGTGGCACCTCCAGAAAATCGTCTCTCTCTCACTGTATGCACTAAAAGTCCACCAGACTGAGCGTGCTCGGCCAGTTTACCAGCTAGTGAGCACAATTTTACACAAAACAACCAATAACATGTAAAACCAACTCAGAAATCCCTAACAAATGGATTCTTGATAAAAAATCTCCTAGACAAAATCCAGTACAAGTCAGCTACTCAGTAAACATAGTCTTTGTGACTCGTAAATGTTTTTTTTTACCTCAGCTAGCATCACTCTCACTCAATGTAAATCACCTTCTTCTCTCACTCAGTTCGACACAAAGCCAAAACAAAACCTTTCCTAACGTGATAATATCTTGACAAAGTTGTTAAATAGCATGTTATTACATATTGTGTATATATTTGAACGTTTGAAGTGCTGTTACATACCTGTAATAGTAAAAGAACTGACACAGTTTACCTCTGTAAAGTTCTGGTCCTTATTCTGCAGAATGGTGAGCACTTGACCAGAACTTAATGTTTCTCCTGCTACAACAGTGCAACAGCGCCATCTATTGGCCTGATGGACTGCTGACGATAAAGTATGTAGAAAATCCCATTAAGATTCATTAAGACAAATACAGAAACAATTAGGGGGGATAAATAATAAATGGGTGTCTGTTTTTAGTGACTTTGTTTTCAACCCATTACACATGCACAATCATACATGTGCATTTAAAGCATTATTAAGATCCTTGAGTGTGGAACTGCAGGGCGTTTACGCAAAAAACACATGAATTTCACATGAACACGGGAAGTGTACCAAAAACATGTTTTCATGTAATCTTATGTGAAGATAATGTGATAACATGTAAAGCAACATGTGATTACATTAAACTACACATGTGAAAATGTGATCACGTTGTGTTCCAAAATGTAATTTGTGCTCACATAAAATGTAAGTTGAAATCATGTGGTTTTTCTGTCAGGGCAGGAATATAAGATGCATTTTGATGTTACATGATCTTGAAAATGCAATGTTCTTTGAGGTTCTTCCATGTTCCTTTCCATGTATTTTCCATTTTACTTTCCCTCAGTCCTTTCACTTTCCTTGTCAAAACAAGCTCTGTCCCCGTCAAGACTTATTGAGCTTCTGATGGATTTTAAACCATTCAACAAATAGTTTTATAATGAAGAGTAGACCCAACTAAACACCCTGGATTCTTTACACACACATTGAAAGGCAAAAATGTCGAATTTGGACTCATCAGACCAAAGGACAGATTTCCACCAGTCTAAGGTCCATTGCTCATGTTTCTTGGTCCAAGCAAGTCTCTTCTTATTTTTGGTGTCCGTCCTTTAGTAGCGGTTTCAATGGAGCAATTTGACCATGAAAGTCTGATTCACGCAGTCTCCTCTGTGAACAGTGCATGTTGAGATGTGTGTGTTTCTTGAACTCTGTGAAGAATTTATTTGGGCTCCAATCTGAGGTGCAGTTCACTCTACTGAACTTATCCTCTGCAGCAAAAGTAACTCTGGGTCTTCCTCATGAGAGCCAGTTTCATCATTGCGCTTCATGGTTTTTGCGACTGCACTAGAAGAAACTTTCAAAGTTCTTAAAATGTTCCGTATTGACTGACCTTCATGTCTTTAGTAATGATGGGATGTTGTTTCTCTTTGCCTATTTGAGCTGTTCTTGGCATAAAATGGACGTGGTCTTTTACCAAATAGGGATATCTTCTGTAAACCATCCTTACCTTGTCACAACCCAACCTGTTGGCTCAAACGCTTTAAGAAGGAATGAAATTCCACAAATTAACTTTTAAGAAGGTACACCTGTTAATTGAAAAACATTCCAGGTGACTACCTCATGAAAAGGTTGGAGAGAATGCCAAGAGTGTGCAAAGTGGTCAAGGAAAAGGATGGCTACTTCGAAGATTCTCAAATATAAAATATATTTTGATTTGTTTAACACTTTTTGCTTACTACATGATTCCAATTGTGCTATTTCATAGTTTTGATGTTTTCACTATTATTCTAAAATGTAAAAAATTGTAAAAATAAAGAAAAACCCTTAAATGAGTAGGTGTGTCCAGACTTTTGACTGGTACTGTATATATTATGGTAATGCAAATATGGTACAATCCAAGGGTGCAAAGCTTTTGGAGACTTACCCAGAAAGACTCACAGCTTTAATCGCAGCCAAAGGTGATTCTAACATGTATTGTGAATACTTATGTAAATTAGATATTTCTGTATTTCATTTTCAATACATTTGAGAAAAAATTACAACATATTTTCACTTTGTCATTATGGGGTATTGTCTGTAGCTGGGTGAGATGATAAAAAAACTATAATTTAATCCATTTGGAATTCAGGCTGTAAGAAAACAAAATGAGGAATAAGTTAAGGGGTATGAACACTTTCTGAAGGCACTGTATATCTGCAAGAAAGTGATAAATGAGTGACTCTTTGAAAGGGGGTCATATATACATTGCCTTATTAAAAATAAAAATAAAGCTATCGTGCTATAATCGGCATAGTTTCTCAGACCAAATCTTCATTCTGGTTTAAAAAAAGCAATCTGATCATGCTCCAGTAAAATACACGCTACAGGGAATTGGCTTCTGCAAAGCACATATACATTGTCCAATCAACATCCACACATTGATTTCATTCTTCGGGTCTTTATTCAAACACAAACACACGTGGAATAAAATGATCTTTCAGTGTCTTGTTGCAGGTTGTGCAATGTTCGAAAGTGTGTGAGAGATTAGCATTAATGTTTGTGTATGTGTGTGGGGTCAAGTTTGGACGGTCGTACATATGCAAATAGGCAAGATTGTACATTTCAGGTCCATGGACAGCAGCAATATCGGCATAGCGATATCTGTCATTCAGCACCACATGACAGTAGACAGCGGCCATCTCATGTGAAGTTGGCACTGGGGAAATCCCATGTAATGAGAAACGAGGCCAAGGAGGCAAAAAGACTGAAGGAGAAGACTCCCACAGGAACTCTATGCTAAACTGTTCTGCCACATTCATTTCAAATGTTACATCTTTCGATTTGTAAATGATAGGGAATACATCTGCAAATAATTGAAACTGATTATTCAAACTACACTGTACAGCTTTAGTGTGTCTGTACATCATAGGTACAACAGTAAGCAATTCCGTTCTCAAATGTCTGTTTATTGTGAGAAACAAAAGGAAAAACACCTGTTAGACCATTACAATGCGGACTGTCATGCATTTTTACTATTACCAACAAGACAACGAAGTGATACGTGTCATGGAGACTAAAAACGGATACTTTCCAAACACCAAAAGTTCCTACGCTGAGCGATATTGTTTACTACACTATTATTCATACAATCCAAGTCATACGTTTATTGTCATTCATACTCTTATTTTTAACCGAATATCTTTTCAAAAGTGTCCATTCTGTCAATTCAGAGCATGGAAAAATATTGGAATAATGTGCTTAAGGGGACTGACACTCAAGCCGCACAACAGGATAACACAACAACCACATTTTCAATTGACAATCATTGCTTTAAATGGATGTGGTCGATAGATTTGTATAGGTGTAGCAGTGTGATGTTGTTCCCCTATATTATGCACCAAATTGCACACAAGGACCAATTCAAATCGGCCAGGTCAAGAGGGGATGTTAATAATTTGATAATAATACTAATAATTCAGTCAATTTTTTAAAAATGTAATTACAGCTGCATAGCTAAAGTGTACAAACACTTTGTTACAATGTGGATAATATAAAGATATTGTATAGGCATATATAAACAATGTATTTAACTTGGAAACCAAGGTTGGATTAGTTGGTCTAAGCAACATGCACCTGGATAATCGGGTCATGAATCTGGACGGGCTCCTACATCCTCCTATACACATTATGACAAAATAAAGAGTTTAATGTTTCACGAAATAAAGACATAGAAGCATACCCAATTATACAGGTTCTACACATTCCATTTCTCCATGGCAATAGAATGTAAACATTCTATTTTGCGCCAAACATTCCTACAACTCAATTCTAAGTGCAGCATATTGGAGGACTCCAGCCATTGATCAGTCACTCCTGTTATCTCTAGAGCATCCCGTATATCTATAGCGCTGCATTTCTTCCCCATCTTACCATGGATAGGGTTTGGTGCATTCCGGAGTTCACTTATGGTCCCACAAAGGTAATCTTAGGATAAATTCATTTTAGCATACTGTAAATGCCTGTGCATAATGTGCATAACAAAGCATCATTATTTTCATTATCTTCAAAGGATTTCTGTAGAAGCAGCCTTTATTTTCAGACTCTGCAGGCCTGCTGGGAGGAAACATATTACAATAAACAGGTAAGATTCAGCCCACAAAAACATAAACAACAGAAAAAGAGTTGTATTTCAAGACAGTTTAGAGAAGGTGGTCATAAGAGTTCTTAATAATCACTTGCAAATTGTGAGGCATGAGCAGTTGTGAAATGTTGCGAGAGGCCCTTCTGAAAGCACATGATATGGTATTTCGTGGCACAGACTCACACCTTACCTCATCTTGCAGAAGAAGCTCATGGTCCACTATCTGCTGCTCCAGAGTCAAGGCCAGGTCCCTCCCCATGTCACCACGGAGCACATGAGCAACTGGCTGGTGTCTCAGGGCAAAAAATCTCTTAGGGAGAGGTGAGTACCACGTCAGCACTCACATTCACTGCCATTACCTGCCACCAGCAGCACTCCAGGAGATGTGGGTAAAATAAACAACAGAAAAATCAGAAGCCAGGAAAGTTGAATTGCTCTGTGTTTTATTTGAAGGGTGTGGAAGGAAACCCTGGAGGAAGGAAACGACCTCGCTCGGCTGGTAAGAGAATGAGAGTTAGAGACAAACTACAAGTTAGTGAGCTCTTTACTAGCCTTTCAACAACGAGTTAGCACAGCAGAATAGATCTGTTGTGAAATTACACCAATGGGACTTCCTGTTTCATACTGCAGGCCTGGGAAGTAAACACTTGCCTAAAAATGATGAACATAGAGCACGAGGCTTTCTGCAAGCTCCGCCGCTCCATGCACCGCACCTCGCCAGCTGACATGTGAGTTCCATGTACTGCCCTGCATATGACTTGATCCATTTATCTACACATCTGGAACTACGCAGAAACAGACTAAGACAGTGTTCTAAGTGAGTACATTGCACATCGTTTACCTTGGTTTTCTCCTTATTGTTGATTTCAGCGATCCGAAGGTCCACAGCATCGTGGAGAGAGCTGTGAGGAGCATTCTGGGCGAGCAGTCCAAAGAGCCCAGTAGCAACCTGCTCAGCCCATCTCAGGTGGTGGTGGAGGTGGTGCCCAGGCTCCTCCTGGCCCTGTGGCTTCAGCCAGAGGAAGGCCATTCCGAGCACCCAATCCTAATAGGTGGGATGGCCGTGGGCATGGTGGCGGCCGTAGTGGAGAAGCTCTCCTGCATGTTAAAGGACCCTTCCCCTCACATCCCTTTCTCCCGGGCTGCTGCGTTTGACTCTGTGTGGTCGATCCTCGGTAGAATCAGTCAGTCCTTCTCCACCGATGACCTGCAGAGCCCTTTTTATACGAGCTCTGTTTGTGCCTTTGTGGCGGACGAGGTGCAGAGCTGCTTCCAGCCCTCTGCAGCCCCCCTACCAGTCCCCCCTGTCCTCGCGGTGGCCGCTTCCACCACACTACCAGCTGACATCCAAGCAGGTGAGTAGCACTGATAGAGAGCACTCTGACAGATGCCTGTTCTGATGACATCTTGGTTCCTTGTAGTAGTAGAGCTCATCAGGATTGTTGTTGTCACCCATAACACAGACCCGGCTTCTTCCCACCTCGAGGTTGTAGACATCACCCCTAACACAGAGGCATATCAGGCTTCTTTCCACCTGGAGGTTGTAGACATCACCCGTAAGACAGAGGCAGACCCGGCATCTTCCCACCTGGAGGTTGAGGACATCACCACTAACACAGAGGCAGACCCAGCATCTTCCCACCTGGAGGTTGAGGACATCACCACTAACACAGAGGCAGATCAGGCTTCTTCCCACCTGGAGGTTGTGGACATCACCCGTAAGACAGAGGCAGACCCGGCATCTTCCCACCTGGAGGTTGTGGACATCACCTGTAAGACAGAGGCAGATCCGGCTTCTTCGCACCTGAATGTTGTGGACATCACCAGTAACACAGAGGCAGATCCGGCTTCTTCCCACCTGAATGTTGTGGACATCGCCTCTAATACAGAGGCAGACCCGGCTTCTTCCCACCTGAATGTTGTGGACATAACCCCTAATACAGAGGCAGAGCCCATCTCTTCCCTCTTGGAGGTTGTGGACGTCACACCTGAAGAAAGGACTCTCACGATGGCCTTCTTCGGCACTCTGCCAGCTGACATCCAAGCAGGTGAGTAACACTTAGAGAGCACTCTGACAGGTGCCGTTTGTCATGACATCTTAGTAGAACCTTTCAACTGGCCAGTGTTTAGAAGCTACGGTTGGCATTTGTTTTCATTCTGTTCCTTTTTTTCCCCTTTCCAGAGGATGTTGCTGTGGTCATCCCGGATGTCACCAAGGACATGACACTGGATGTTCCATGCAGAGCTAGGAAAGGGGCAGTCCGGCGATTATTTTGCAGGCTTTGGAGGGCAGTGTGCTGCTGCGCCTGCCACAAGGAAGAGGAGGAACAATGTTAATTATTCATCAGACCTTCAGAAATGGGATTGAACCATAGATCATTAAATTATTAAATTATAATTGGACTCAATTCTGCTTTTCTTCTGTTTACTACTTCATTTCAGAAAATGTCTATAAACTGTCACTTTGCAAGTGTGGAGTAGGTTGTGTAAATAAGTGGAAAACATCCCAATTTAATGCTTTTAATAATTAACTTACATTTAAAAACAAAGGTATTATTTGACAACAAAAAAACAGAGGGCACTCAACCAACGTTGAGGTGCAACCCAAAAAAATTATCATCATAGAAAAGGAAAAAGCCCGACTCTTGCTCACTATAGAAAATGCATTGTTTTATTCAAGCAAGGTTAAAAGATTAACGTTTCGGCCCTGTCTATGATGATATACAAGTTGTGTTTGCCCAGTAAAAGGGTGACCCAGACTCACCCTGGTTCTTGAGGGTTGAAGATAGTGAAAAATGATCATTAAGTATCACAACACTGCTGCTCATTCATATTCAAACGCACTTCAGAGTACGGACACAAACATGGATGCCCCCCACACACAATGAACTTACCTGTACATATCAGAATCATACATTTGGCAGACACCTCTTCCAGCACATGTATTGATCCCCCACCTCAAACATGTTGAGTCAATTCCAGATGCTGGAATGCAGGTGCAGTAGGGCCAAGTATGTCAGGATGTGATACCATGTGTAGCCCATATCCTGTGTTTGTGTTGATGTTTTTTTTTATTAAACTTTTATTTAAACAGGGTTTAAGAGTCACACTGAGATTAAACATTTATTTTACAAGAGTACCCTGTAAAAGTTGAAGTCATATTGAACAACTACCAGAGAGAACCTTCTCTACATAGGAATTGCATACCATATATTTTCCATACATCAAAATAATACTTTATTGTCAATCAGCCATTACTTACTTAGATAAGGCCTCAACAAGGCCCCAGTTAATGGTTGAAAATAACTTATGCCTTTCAAGCATTGATCAATGACACTCTTAGGGATTTGTTGGATCGGTTCGTCTTTGTTTACCTCGACGACATCCTGATCTTCTCCAAAAACCCTTCCCGGAACACATACGGCCCTGTCCCACCTCACTCAAGCAGGTTTTTGCAGGAATCCCGAGACTGACAGGGCATTCATAGAGCTCAAGGGACGTTTCACCTCCGGACCCATCCTCATTCATCCTGATCCTACTCGTCCCTTTGTGGTAGAGGTGGACGCCTCGGACACCGGAGCTGGTGCGGTACTTTCACAGAGGAAAGAGGAGGACAAGGAACTGCACCCATGCTCCTTTCTCTCTAAATGGTTCTCGCCAGCGGAATGCAACTACAATATAGGTAACCGGGAGCTCTTGGCAGTTAAGTGGGCCCTTGAGGGGTGGAGACCCTGGTTGGAACCACTGCTTCAACTTCTGGTCTCTTCTCTGCACCTGGGTCCAACCTTACCACGTCACAGTTATAGCATCTCTTAATCCCTTCTCATAACATGTATGGCCCCAAAACATAATCAAGCAGCTGACCAATTACGCAAGACTTTAGTTCGAAGTTAACTGAGATTAATCAACAACTGGATACATTTCTTAATTTCTAAAGTGAAACTATCCTCCGCATTGGAGTACCTCTACAAGTACAAGTTAAACCAGTATTTCAGTTGTTTTACTGTCCCATGAAGAAGTGTGGCAGGCCTGTGAGGAAGGATCCTACAGCCCATAGCAATGAGCCTGGGCCCGTGCAGCTTCGTCCCAAAATGGCTGACCACAGCCAGGAACAGCAGGTTACCTGCAAGAAACCACAACACTACAGTAGCCAGGAATCTCAAATTATAAACGCTGTTTTTTTTTAGACTATAAATGGCATATCAGTTTGGATACTAGGCTACAGCTGGGACAACATTTCGTTTTTCAGGGGGGTGTATATGTAAGGGGCTTAATACAGAGTTGTATTCCAGCCACTAGGCGGTACTCTGGTGAAGCCCATTTGAAATAAAGAAATATACAGTGCCTTGCGAAATTATTCGGCCCCCTTGAACTTTGCGACCTTTTGCCACATTTCAGGCTTCAAACATAAAGATATAAAACTGTATTTTTTTGTGAAGAATCAACAACAAGTGGGACACAATCATGAAGTGGAATGACATTTATTGGATATTTCAAACTTTTTTAACAAATCAAAAACTGAAAAATTGGGCGTGCAAAATTATTCAGCCCCTTTACTTTCAGTGCAGCAAACTCTCTCCAGAAGTTCAGTGAGGATCTCTGAATGATCCAATGTTGACCTAAATGACTAATAATGATAAATACAATCCACCTGTGTGTAATCAAGTCTCCGTATAAATGCTCCTGCACTGTGATAGTCTCAGAGGTCCGTTAAAAGCACAGAGAGCATCATGAAGAACAAGGAACACACCAGGCAGGTCCGAGATACTGTTGTGAAGAAGTTTAAAGCCGGATTTGGATACAAAAAGATTTCCCAAGCTTTAAACATCCCAAGGAGCACTGTGCAAGCGATAATATTGAAATGGAAGGAGTATCAGACCACTGCAAATCTACCAAGACCTGGCCGTCCCTCTAAACTTTCAGCTCATACAAGGAGATGACTGATCAGAGATGCAGCCAAGAGGCCCATGATCACTCTGGATGAACTGCAGAGATCTACAGCTGAGGTGGGAGACTCTGTCCATAGGACAACAATCAGTCGTATATTGCACAAATCTGGCCTTTATGGAAGAGTGGCAAGAAGAAAGCCATTTCTTAAAGATATCCATAAAAAGTGTAGTTTAAAGTTTGCCACAAGCCACCTGGGAGACACAAACATGTGGAAGAAGGTGCTCTGGTCGAACTTTTTGGCAACAATGCAAAACGTTATGTTTGGCGTAAAAGCAACACAGCTCATCACCCTGAACACATCATCCCCACTGTCAAACATGGTGGTGGCAGCATCATGGTTTGGGCCTGCTTTTCTTCAGCAGGGACAGGGAAGATGGTTAAAATTGATGGGAAGATGGATGGAGCCAAATACAGGACCATTCTGGAAGAAAACCTGATGGAGTCTGCAAAAGACCTGAGACTGGGACGGAGATTTGTCTTCCAACAAGACAATGATCCAAAACATAAAGCAAAATCTACAATGGAATGGTTCAAAAATAAACATATCCAGGTGTTAGAATGGCCAAGTCAAAGTCCAGACCTGAATCCAATCGAGAATCTGTGGAAAGAACTGAAAACTGCTGTTCACAAATGCTCTCCATCCAACCTCACTGAGCTCGAGCTGTTTTGCAAGGAGGAATGGGAAAAAATTTCAGTCTCTCGATGTGCAAAACTGATAGAGACATACCCCAAGCGACTTACAGCTGTAATCGCAGCAAAAGGTGGCGCTACAAAGTATTAACTTAAGGGGGCTGAATAATTTTGCACGCCCAATTTTTCAGTTTTGGATTTGTTAAAAAAGTTTGAAATATCCAATAAATGTCGTTCCACTTCATGATTGTGTCCCACTTGTTGTTGATTCTTCACAAAAAAATACAGTTTTATATCTTTATGTTTGAAGCCTGAAATGTGGCAAAAGATCGCAAAGTTCAAGGGGGCCGAATACTTTCGCAAGGCACTGTAGTTGAAGTGAATTGGGAAGAGTAAGAATGAAAAACTAAAGAAAGACTGTAAATGGCTGTTACCTGTGCTAACATGATTTAAAGTGAAGTAAACCGTACTTTTCGCGTTGTAGTTTATATGATAAGCTCATTGGAAGGGTAACATATACAGGATGTACATCAATGGGCATAAACACGTGACACAGAAAATACAAATATTGACATTTAGGAAATCAAAATGCATCTAAATATAGTTTGTTCTGTCTATGAAAAACATTTTTTTTTTATTGTAAAAAAAAATATATGTATAAAATATGCTTGTCTGTACAGTAAGTAAATGTTGGAAATCCAAAAAGCACAAAAATATGTTTTTGTAAAGTTTAAAATAAAATATATGTGTATAATACACTGCTCAAAAAAATAAAGGGAACACTTAAACAACACAATGTAACTCCAAGTCAATCACACTTCTGTGAAATCAAACTGTCCACTTAGGAAGCAACACTGATTGACAATAAATTTCACATGCTGTTGTGCAAATGGAATAGACAACAGGTGGAAATTATAGGCATTTAGCAAGACACCCCCAATAAAGGAGTGGTTCTGCAGGTGGGGACCACAGACCACTTCTCAGTTCCTATGCTTCCTGGCTGATGTTTTGGTCACTTTTGAATGCTGGCGGTGCTTTCACTCTAGTGGTAGCATGAGACGGAGTCTATAACCCACACAAGTGGCTCAGGTAGTGCAGCTCATCCAGGATGGCACATCAATGCGAGATGTGGCAAGAAGGTTTGCTGTGTCTGTCAGCATAGTGTCCAGAGCATGGAGGCGCTACCAGGAGACAGGCCAGTACATCAGGAGACGTGGAGGCCGTACGAGGGCAACAACCCAGCAGCAGGACCGCTACCTCCGCCTTTTTGCAAGGAGGAGCACTGCCAGAGCCCTGCAAAATGCCACAAATGTGCATGCGTCTGCTCAAACGGGCAGAAACAGACTCCATGAGGGTGGTATGACATCCGCAGCTTACAGCCCAACACCGTGCAGTATGTTTGGCATTTGCCAGAGAACACCAAGATTGGCAAATGTGCCACTGGCGCACTGTGCTCTTCACAGATGAAAGCAGGTTCACACTGAGCACATGTGACAGACGTGACAGTCTGGAGACGCCGTGGAGAACGTTCTGCTGCCTGCAACATCCTCCAGCATGACCGGTTTGGCGGTGGGTCAGTCATGGTGTGGGGTGGCATTTCTTTGGGGGGCCGCACAGCCCTCCATGTGCTCGCCAGAGGTAGCCTGACTGCCATTAGGTACCGAGATGAGATCCTCAGACCCCTTGTGAGACCATATGCTGGTGTGGTTGGCCCTGGGTTCCTCCTAATGCAAGACAATGCTAGACCTCATGTGGCTGGAGTGTGTCAGCAGTTCCTGCAAGAGGAAGGCATTGATGCTATGGACTGGCCCACCCGTTCCCCAGATCTGAATCCAATTGAGCACATCTGGGACATCATGTCTCGCTCCATCCACCACAGACTGTCCAGGAGTTGGCGGATGCTTTAGTCCAGGTCTGGGAGGAGATCCCTCAGGAGACCATCCGCCATCTCATCAGGAGCATGCCCAGGCGTTGTAGAGAGGTCATACAGGCACGTGGAGGCCACACACACTACTGAGCCTCATTTTGACTTGTTTTAAGGACAAAGTTGGATCAGCCTGTAGTGTGGTTTTCCACTTTAATTTTGAGTGTGACTCCAAATCCAGACCTCCATGGGTTGATAAATTTGATTTCCATTGATCATTTTTGTGTGATTTTGTTGTCAGCACATTCAACTATGTAAAGAAAAAAGTATTTAATAAGAATATTTCATTCATTCAGATCTAGGATGTGTTATTTTAGTGTTCCCTTTATTTTTTTGAGCAGTGTATATACGTTTCTGTAACGTAAAGCAATGCAGAAGCAATACGCATTGTAAATGATGATATAACACATCAGATTAATGTGAACATGAGGACACAAAGGAGAGATTCATTAAAAGATCATCTTTTAATACATTTTTAATGCTGAAGTTTTTTAATGCTGAAAAAATCTATGTATTGCAAATCCAATCTGGGCAAATGGCCTGTTGGACAAAAATAAAAATTAGATAACATCCTTTCTACTTCAGTCATTTGCTATGTTAAAGTAAAATCTCATTTAATGATGAATGGATACAATTTGGAAGGATTTTCCAAAGACATACCTCAGTAGGGTAGAGTGTCAGGTGGTACAACCATTGGTGCCATGAGGTCAAAGTGTGAAGGAGGGAGCAAGCCAGAGAGCTGTCTAGGAAGCAGTCCAGGCCCAAGGCTTTGAGTTGGTCTCATCATTGTAATGCATTGTAGGGTATCTGCTGCCCCATAGACCTGCTGGTAGTGGGAAAGGTGTTAGCAGGAGACCACCAGGGACATCTATGATCGGCTGACACGGTCTTGGTTAAACCACATGTATTCTAAAGCAATATTCACTTGCTTTCATAGAGTAAGGACTCACTCCTTTGGGGACACTGCCAGTGTTCTCCTGATATCCATATGTCCCCATTCGTGGAGGTGGTTGTACACACTTGTTCTGTAAAACACAACAACACATTTCCCAAATTGTTAGTAATATTATCACAGTTGAAATACAATGGTTGTCCACTGTTTTTAATTTCATTGAATTTAAGTGTGTACCTCAGCATTGGGCTCAGTTTTGTTAACCCATCTGTGCAGAGTTGGATCCCAGACAATCTGAGGAAGAAGATATTAGCAATGTGAAGCAAGCCACAATTTTTACAAATTTTAATCCACTCAATTGTCTCTACATAGAATATAGTGTTAATAACCAGTTCCTTACAGATCTGTCTTTGTCCTCAGGTAGATGAACCTCCTTCTTATTAACTCTTCCACTCCCAAAGACCCAGCTGAGCCAGCCTCCACTGTTATTGTGAACAGCAGTGGTCTCGGGCTCAGCCACCGGCCGGCTGCCAGTCTGGCACTGAGGGTTGGCCTCGGAGTGTTCCGGCTTGGTAATGGACATCATAGCAGGATGCTCAACATATCTAAGTCGGACATCTGTAATAAGTGGAAGAAGTCAGGCCACTCTGATCATGTCACCACACAGAACAATTACTAGCTGACAGGTAGGAACGTCTCGCTCTGATACTCTGTTACAACCCAATCTTAACCTACACGCAGTCACGGGGATTACTGGGAGTTTACTCCAGTACTCTGCCATCGCATTGTTTTGGTTGCAAAATCAACAATTCCCTGCATATTATGTGAGGGCTTACAAATGTGACCAATCGCCAAACTATTTCTGCATAAAATAGTCACATCATCACGCTATCACAATGGTAATTTCTTTACTAATTAGGTACGTTTAAGTGACCTCTTCTCTTGGAATAGAAATCCACAGGTGGAGTACACGCTCCACCATCCAAATCAAATCAAATCAAATTTATTTATATAGCCCTTCGTACATCAGCTGATATCTCAAAGTGATGTACAGAAACCCAGCCTAAAACCCCAAACAGCAAGCAATGCAGGTGTAGAAGCACGGTGGCTAGGGAAAACTCCCTAGAAAGGCCAAAACCTAGGAAGAAACCTAGAGAGGAACCAGGCTATGTGGGGTGGCCAGTCCTCTTCTGGCTGTGCCGGGTGGAGATTATAACAGAACATGGCCAAGATGTTCATAAATGACCAGCATGGTCGTATAATAATAAGGCAGAACAGTTGAAACTGGAGCAGCAGCACGGTCAGATGGACTGGGGACAGCAAGGAGTCATCATGTCAGGTAGTCCTAGGGCATGGTCCTAGGGCTCAGGTCCTCCGAGAGAGAGAAAGAAAGAGAGAAGGAGAGAATTAGAGAACGCACACTTAGATTCACACAGGACACCAAATAGGACAGGAGAAGTACTCCAGATATAACAAACTGACCGACACATAAACTACTGCAGCATAAATACTGGAGGCTGAGACAGGAGGGGTCAGGAGACACTGTGGCCCCATCCGAGGACACCGCCGGACAGGGCCAAACAGGAAGGATATAACCCCACCCACTTTGCCAAAGCACAGCCCCCACACCACTAGAGGGATATCTTCAACCACCAACTTACCATCCTGAGACAAGGCTGAGTATAGCCCACAAAGATCTCTGCCATGGCACAACCCAAGGGGGGGCGCCAACCCAGACAGGATGACCACATCAGTGAATCAACCCACTCAGGTGACACACCCCTTCCAGGGACGGCATGAGAGAGCCACAGTAAGCCAGTGACTCAGCCCCTGTAATAGGGTTAGAGGCAGAGAATCCCAGTGGAAAGAGGGGAACCGGCCAGGCAGAGACAGCAAGGGCGGTTCGTTGCTCCAGAGCCTTTCCGTTCACCTTCCCACTCCTGGGCCAGACTACACTCAATCATATGACCCACTGAAGAGATGAGTCTTCAGTAAAGACTTAAAGGTTGAGACCGAGTTTGCGTCTCTGACATGGGTAGGCAGACCGTTCCATAAAAATGGAGCTCTATAGGAGAAAGCCCTGCCTCCAGCTGTTTGCTTAGAAATTCTAGGGACAATTAGGAGGCCTGCGTCTTGTGACCGTAGGTATGTACGGCAGGACCAAATCAGAGAGATAGGTAGGAGCAAGCCCATGTAATGCTTTGTAGGTTAGCAGTAAAACCTTGAAATCAGCCCTTGCTTTGACAGGAAGCCAGTGTAGAGAGGCTAGCACTGGAGTAATATGATCCAATTTTTTGGTTCTAGTCAGGATTCTAGCAGCTGTATTTAGCACCAACTGAAATTTATTTAGTGCTTTATCCGGGTAGCCGGAAAGTAGAGCATTGCAGTAGTCTAACCTAGAAGTGACAAAAGCATGGATGAATTTTTCTGCATCATTTTTGGACAGAAGGTTTCTGATTTTTGCAATGTTACGTAGATGGAAAAAAGCTGTCCTTGAAATGGTCTTGATATGTTCTTCAAAAGAGAGATCAGGGTCCAGAGTAACGCCAAGGTCCTTTACAGTTTTATTTGAGACGACTGTACAACCATTAAGATTAATTGTCAGATTCAACAGAAGATCTCTTTGTTTCTTGGGACCTAGAACAAGCATCTCTGTTTTGTCTGAGTTTAAAAGTAGAAAGTTTGCAGCCATCCACTTCCTTATGTCTGAAACACATGCTTCTAGCAAGGGCAATTTTGGGGCTTCACCATGTTTCATTGAAATGTACAGCTTTGTGTCATCCGCATAGCAGTGAAAGTTAACATTATGTTTTCGAATAACATCCCCAAGAGGTAAAATATATAGTGAAAACAATAGTGGTCCTAAAACGGAACCTTGAGGAACACCGAAATTTACAGTTGATTTGTCAGAGGACAAACCATTCACAGAGACAAATTGATATCTTTCTGACAGATAAGATCTAAACCAGGCCAGAACTTGTCCGTGTAAACCAATTTGGGTTTCCAATCTCTCCAAAAGAATGTGGTGATTGATGGTATCAAAAGAAGCACTAAGTACTAGGAGCACGAGGACAGATGCAGAGCCTCGGTCCGATGCCATTAAAATGTCATTTACCACCTTCACAAGTGCTGTCTCAGTGCTATGATGGGGTCTAAAACCAGACTGAAGCATTTCGTATACATTGTTTGTCTTCAGGAAGGCAGTAAGTTGCTGCGCAACAGCCTTTTCTAAAATTTTTGAGAGGAATGGAAGATTCGATATAGGCCGATAGTTTTTTATATTTTGTGGGTCAAGGTTTGGCTTTTTCAAGAGAGGCTTTATTACTGCCACTTTTAGTGAGTTTGGTACACATCCGGTGGATAGAGAGCCGTTTATTATGTTCAACATAGGAGGGCCAAGCACAGGAAGCAGCTCTTTCAGTAGTTTAGTTGGAATAGGGTCCAGTATGCAGCTTGAAGGTTTAGAGGCCATGATTATTTTCATCATTGTGTCAAGAGATATAGTACTAAAACACTTGAGCGTCTCTCTTGATCCTAGGTCCTGGGAGAGTTGTGCAGACTCAGGACAACTGAGCTTTGAAGGAATACACAGATTTAAAGAGGAGTCCGTAATTTGCTTTCTAATAATCATAATCTTTTCCTCAAAGAAGTTCATGAATTTATCACTGCTAAAGTGAAAGTCATCCTCTCTTGGGGAATGCTGCTTTTTAGTTAGCTTTGCGACAGTATCAAAAAGGAATTTCGGATTGTTCTTATTTTCCTCAATTAAGTTAGAAAAATAGGATGATCGAGCAGCAGTAAGGGCTCTTCGGTACTGCACGGTACTGTCTTTCCAAGCTAGTCGGAAGACTTCCAGTTTGGTGTGGCGCCATTTCCGTTCCAATTTTCTGGAAGCTTGCTTCAGAGCTCGGGTATTTTCTGTGTACCAGGGAGCTAGTTTCTTATGAGAAATGTTTTTAGTTTTTAGGGGTGCAACTGCATCTAGGGTATTGTGCAAGGTTAAATTGAGTTCCTCAGTTAGGTGGTTAACTGATTTTTGTCCTCTGGCGTCCTTGGGTAGACAGAGGGAATCTGGAAGGACATCAAGGAATCTTTGTGTTGTCTGTGAATTTATAGCACGACTTTTGATGTTCCTTGGTTGGGGTCTGAGCAGATTATTTGTTGCAATTGCAAACGTAATAAAATGGTGGTCCGATAGTCCAGGATTATGAGGAAAAACATTAAGATCCACAACATTTATTCCATGGGACAAAACTAGGTCCAGCGTATGACTGTGACAGTGAGTGGGTCCAGAGACATGTTGGACAAAACCCACTGAGTCGATGATGGCTCCGAAAGCTTTTTGGAGTGGGTCTGTGGACTTTTCCATTTGAATATTAAAGTCACCAAAGATTAGAATATTATCTGCTATGACTACAAGGTCCGATAGGAATTCAGGGAACTCAGTGAGGAACGCTGTATATGGCCCAGGAGGCCTGTAAACAGTAGCTATAAAAAGTGATTGAGTAGGCTGCATAGATTTCATGACTAGAAGCTCAAAAGACGAAAATGTCTTTTTTTTGTAAATTGAAATTTGCTATCGTAAATGTTAGCAACACCTCCGCCTTTGCGGGATGCACGGGGGATATGGTCACTAGTGTAGCCAGGAGGTGAGGCCTCATTTAACACAGTAAATTCATCAGGCTTAAGCCATGTTTCAGTCAGGCCAATCACATCAAGATTATGATCAGTAATTAGTTCATTGACTATAATTGCCTTTGAAGTAAGGGATCTAACATTAAGTAGCCCTATTTTGAGATGTGAGGTATCATGATCTCTTTCAATAATGACAGGAATGGAGGTAGTCTTTATCCTAGTGAGATTGCTAAGGCGAACACCGCCATGTTTAGTTTTGCCCAACCTAGGTCGAGGCACAGACACGGTCTCAATGGTGATAGCTGAGCTGACTACACTGACTGTGCTAGTGGCAGACTCCACTATGCTGGCAGGCTGGCTAACAGCCTGCTGCCTGGCCTGCACCCTATTTCATTGTGGAGCTAGAGGAGTTAGAGCCCTGTCTATGTTGGTAGATAAGATGAGAGCACCCCTCCAGCTAGGATGGAGTCCGTCACTCCTCAGCAGGTCAGGCTTGGTCCTGTTTGTGGGTGAGTCCCAGAAAGAGGGCCAATTTTTCCTCATAATCCTGGACTATCGGACCACCATCCCATTTCCACAGTGGTGCCACCATGGGGATGATGGGAGGTGGTTGTGGATGATTGTTTCCATTCTTCACAGGGACACTGGCTGTGAGGAGGATCCCCTCCCTGTGTGCAGGGACACTGGACATTGGGACGATTCCCTTCCTCTGCGCAGTGATACTGGCCATGAGGAGGATCAACTCCTTTTGTTCAGGGATGAGGCCTGATGCTCGGAGGATCTCCTTCCTCTGTACAGCAACATCAGCTGCTGTGATGAACTGCAGGTATAAAATAGAGCATATAGTCATTCCCTAAAAAATCAACCACTTGGAATCTATAGCATCATTGACACATAGTACACTGAGTGTATTAAACATTATTAAGAACACCTTCTCTTTCTGTGACACAGACTAATCAGGTGAAAGCTATAATCCCTTATTGATGTTAATTGTTAAATCTTCTTCTCAGTGTAGATGAAGGGGAGGAGACAGGTTAAAGATGGACTTTTAGACAATTGAGACATGGATTGTGTATGTGTGTCATTCAGAGGGTGAATGGGCAAGACCAAACATTTAAGTCCCTTTGAACAGAGTATGGTAGTAGGTGCCAGAAGCTGTTGGGTTTTTTCAGCTCAATAGTTTTCCCTGAGTATCAACAATGGTCCACCACCAAGGGTGGGACATCAATAGGAAGGTGTTCTTAATGTTTTGTTCACTCAGTGTAGATCATTCCCTAGCATATACTTTCATTTGTATGTGTACTGATATTGTAAATACACAAATTATATTAATGTTATCTACAATATATTATAATACCGTAAGCCTCCCTGCTGCAGGGGCATTTCCTCCTACAATTTTGAGCTGATTTTCTTCACTTTAGCAATATTTTGTATCTTTGTTCATTTTCACATTTATTGTGTTTGGAATGGCACTGTTACTACAGGAGATGATGCTATCATAAAGTATTTGATGTAAGTATGTAGGATAATTACCCATAATGCTCACTGACTGAACATTCAAAATGACCATAGCAATTATTGACTCATTCACATGCCATCGGAAACTTGGAACCTCAGAGTTAAAATGAATGTAAGTTATTAGCGTAGAGCTTCCTACTGGTTGATTCTAATACTTCACAAGTGGGAAACTTTCCATGACGAGTTAGTCATTCCATGACGAGTTAGTGAGTCAGAAATGTCAAAATGTCCTAGTTCGACTTGAAGTGCCTTCTATGATGTAGGGCAGGCAGTAACCAAATTATTTTACTGTGCCAAGTCGCACAGACTTTTATGGTCACACAAGTTGCCACCGGTGGATTCAAAATGAGTAGCCTAACATGGCCCCAGGTACATTTGCAACCAAATAATTTTTCTGTGAGAAATCAATAATAGTTGCCACTCATAGGGTAACAGTCAGCAATTGACAGTGAGCAATGAGCAAGATAAGCATTGACGGCAAGTTGACAATAGCTTATTATTAGTGTAAAGTCATTGTATTTCTATGGTTGCAGTCCTCAAGATTGAATTGCATTGAATTTAATTAATCAGATCCAATGATTTACTGCCCTTAGGGTGGGGTACCGCCTAGTCATCATTATTATAATCACCATCTCAATCATTATCACCATACCACTCATAGACTTATTCTTCTGTATCTGAGACTCATCTGACACTACCTTAGACATGGCAGTCTGCAACTCAATACACTGCCCCTGCATGTGTTCAGCGTCCCCTGCATGTGGTAATCGAATGCTTAACATCGTTCAGCAGGATCTGAATCTCAAGCCTGCAAGAAATCAGGTGGTTTCAACACACTGAGATGGGAAGAGGCTTCAGACCATGCCCATTGGACCATCTTTAGGATTCTTTCTCACTTAACACCAATCTAATTAGGAATGTAACTTTGTGCAGAAGATGTTACAATAGTGTATTTAGAAGAGAAAAGTGTACTTTGTCAGGCGCCAAAAGGATGACGGCATGTCTCCCTGCTCCAGTGAGCTCTGCTGGCAGGTCTTGCTCACTGTTGGAGGAACAGGAGCCAATTAGAGGAAAAATATCTATGGTAAGATAATGTAATACAATCTTTAAACCCATCAGAAATATAGTGCTTACCTCCATGAAAATATTGGTCCATGTTATTTATGGCTGCATTGTCCCAATGTTGACCACTAGTTCAACTTGTGATGAGAAGGTCTTGATGAAACGATCAAGTCAACATTTTGTTAGACATTTCAGAGATAGCATTAGCAATTGTACACGAGACAGTGCTTCCAGATATTGAGGTATCTTCCTTCTGAGGTATGTAAAAAAAATATTGTGTGTGAGTACTCACATGAAAGGTATCCATGATTCTAGATGAAGCCAATCATGTATGTGATTACCATCCTATGGGTCAGCAATGGAATGATTACTACACAGCTTTCAGGAGACTTTATGTCTTGGGCCTGGATGAATCATTGAAATACAAGTAATATTGTGAATTTGTGATGAATAATTGCCATAGTAATTTGGAATATTCCATCAAAGTTATTGTTTTGACAGTCAAAACAACTAACTCTTACGATTAATCACTTGACTTGAGTAACTTGAGTTGACGGAAGTAGCAACTTTATATTCTGACCTAGACACTACTACTTGTGCACTGCCTAATGCACAATCTATGCATGTTATTGGCTCATCATAGTATATAGCCGAGGGTCTCATAGTCCAAAAACAGCATTGGTCATTGGACTGCTCAGTCAAAACAACTCACTTTTATGATTCATCACTTGACTGGAGTAATTTGAGTTCGGAACTAAAACATTAAAGTAGCTATAGCTTGACACATATCCTTACCTTAAACAAGCGTATCCAAAAGGCCGTCACAGTCGTGCGTGAAGATACCTTTAGGCAGATAAAAGCGCGTACGGGTTGAGACATGCCGTAATGTGAATCTGTAACACTGATATAATAATGGCT